>NC_134490.1:48232364-48532364 GCF_040206685.1 Ascaphus truei | reverse complement strand
TTCTATTTGTATGTCCCCTGGTAGAATTCGAAATGGAAGACTAATTATTGAGCAGATCATTCTTGACGAGTAATAATGCACAACAACAGCAAGGTATAGATCATACGTGAAGCAGGATCAGGAATAAATAGATATACGAGAAGGCATTGTCTATACAGCAGGCAGAGCCGGAAATCTGTACTAACAATTACAAACAGCCTGTTGTGAGAAATACCTCCTGGAATTAAAGTTTCTTGAATCCCTTGTGTTTGTACTTCGAAGAGAGCAAGGAATCGCATCTACTTGTATAACGAGAACACGATACTTGGCTTCTGTTTCACACCGCCAGTGGTGTTCTCGTGTATCTGTGATCATAGGGCAGCTAATTATAATCCTCAAATTTTGCCCACCAAATCTGCTGGAGAAAAACAGAACATATTGTTAATTCCTTCAGTGCTGGTTGTAAATCAAAACATTATAACACATGTGGGGTTAACATCTTCACTGCCAGATGGACATTGCTCAGAACACTCAATATCCATACGTATCTAATGGTAGACCCTAATTTTTTCTTAACATACTTTTTATAGTGCAGATGTTGCATTAATATTTTACAAGATAGAAGATGCATAATGTAGGGGGTACATAGTAATAAACTCCATTATGAATGCTAATGGTAATCGCATTGCAATTAAGGAAAAGGAATCAACATCATAGATGACAAGTTTAAAGGTCAGTTATCTTACAGTGGTACTTGCCAGCATAAAATAATAGGCTTGCTATGCATGGTGGGTGTAAGATATTCTACAATGTCAGTGCTGCCTTAGAATACATCTAAAATAAGTCACAATTATTTTATATAACCAGATTGAAGATGCTCAGAAAATAATACATATGTAACCCTTGTGCCAGATGGGGTGTATGTCAGGGAAGGAGAGAGGTCAACACAGCAGCGTTTTACTAAACACCTTACTTTCTTAAGCTCTCTGAATCTGTGTAGCTTACCGTTCCCTTTCTGATACAGGTCCCTCCTGAAACTCAGTACCACAGCTCACACCGACACTGTGGGGAGCAGTGGTGCTCAAACTCAAACCCCAAGGGCCACTTATTAAGGATATCCCAGGTTTAGCACGTGGCTCATTCATTTTGATTGGGCCATCTGGTCTGAAGAAGGGATATCCTTAATACCTGTCCTGTTGGTGGCCCTTGAGGACTGGTGTGATGTCAGGTTATATTGGGCTGAACTACACAAATTAGTTCAGACTAATGTCCAGACTGGCAAGTAACACACTCCCCCTGAGTAAGGAATAACATATGTGTTGTTAACATGTAGTGCATGACAGACACTAACAGAGCAATCAACATGAAAAACAGTAACAGCAAATAATGGCAATAACATAAATCCATCTCTTCCATGTGCCCACATCATTCGCTTGGATCCTTCACATTTACTTCTGCGAGTTGCCAGTAAGTTAACAGATGTCCACGAATCCTACAACAGGCAGCAGAAGCAAAGTTGCAGTCAGAGCTGAGAATGAGGATTTCTCCGTACCAGCCTTGGTGTATCTTACTATGGTTCTGTTTGTCAACAGAGCGATGAGAAGGTCACTGTTCTTTTCTTCCTCACATACAGTACATCCTCCGCTTGGCTGTCATTTCATGTTCCATGTAGAAGAGATCATTGTGCTACTATCATCATGCTAGTTGTCTAAAGGTGACGAGGTGCTTTCATGAGTCTTAATCAGTTTTGCTGTTCAGGACAGTAACTGACTGCCATGAGATAAACATGTAGAGGGTCAGCAGATTATGATATAGTGCTTTATTTAGGACCCCAAAGAGAACAATTTTGGATTTGTACACAGCATAGTAAAACACCCTTATGACTCAAAGAACTGATAGAACTGACCCCTTTTCTGAAATAACATAGTTGTTGTTTAGATATAGGTTTATTGGTCCGTTCTAGTGGGGGAGCGTCCATGGTACATTAATATTGTAGTTAGCACCATTGGGATCATCCACAAAAAAAACTTTTTTAGTTTAAGATTGAGCCATTTACCCATACATAATGATATCAGTCATTCGGTATCAATATTTCAGCACCCCAATTTAAATTCTGCATGAACACTATTCCTTATGACCTCAATTTATGAGAGTGTTACAATTGTTGTTTAAGATATATTCATATTTTTTTGTATGAAGCAATCTATTGGTTCAAAATACAGTTCATGAGGTTCTCTATTCCAAGATGGATTAGGGATAATGGTATATTGGTTTATGCACTTGATCAATTTTCAATATTTTACAGTTTCATTTAGTGCAATTTTGTGATTCACATTTGGTCATAAATTGTATCAACTGCTAATATTTATTTTGCTTGAGATTTAGTTATCATGTAGCTTGGTTTACTATTTCTAAAGCTAAAATATTCAGTAGAAATTAGCTATCAGCCTTGTGCTATGAATTGTACCTTGTACCAATATATAACATTATTGAATGGTTGGGAACACAGTGAATTACTAGTAGGTAATAAGAGTGTCACAATTGTTGTTTAAGATATATTCATATGTTTATGCTGTATGTGTATCATTATGGATGTCAATTTTGGAATTGTACTTAATTATTTATTGGTGAAGAATACAATTCGGGAGGTACTCTATTCCAAGACGGACTATTGATAATAGTATATGGAATTATGTACTTGATCAATTTTCAATATTCCTAAATTGTATTCAGTACAATTTTGTGAATGGTATTTGGGAATTAATTGTATTTACTACTATCTCTCAGCATTATGTGTTTGCTTGAGATTTCGTTATTATGTAGCTTGATTTATTATATCTCAAACGTTATATTTAGTAGTAATTAGGTAACAGTATTGTGCTATGAATTGTACTTATGATCAATATATATAGTTATTGAATTGCTGGGAATGCAATGAAGTATTAGTAGGTTTTGTATTGTAATGTTTGTTTTTAACAATTGAAAGGTATATTGTCCCCATTGGATCATAATTAAGAGGAGGGACTTAATTTCAGTATATATACGGCAACCCCTTGATCCATAGACCCACCCCCAGATGGGTCATATCGTGACATGGTTGTAAGCTTAAAATACTTTGGCCAAAGAGTTAAACTAAATGACCCTTTCTTATGAGAAGAGAAACAGATCAGTATTTAACTATATAATGTGTCGTGTTGGATGTAGCACTGGGGCTTTTTGTCCTATACATGAGGTCACAATCCTAGTAGTACTACTTTTGACACAAATATATATGATGTGGTGGGTTTGGGTTCTGAGCTTACAGGGCCTGTGTGTGATTGTAAACTCAGAAAGACCCTATTCTAATTGATCTCATTGCTGCTTTCGACACATCTATCTCGGCTCTTGGTTTCCAACTAGTGCAACTGATTACTGTGTTCAAGCTGGCACTGGAGATTTTCTGTGCATGCGTGACCATACACACTCCGGCATGTTTGCTGTTGGGGGCAATTCATTCTTTGTGGTTTGAAGAATTGCAGATTGTATTTGTATTTTGTGGCAGAAAGGGACCCAGGTCCCAGCATAAAAAAGGTGAAGCCCGGGCCCTAGCTGCTACCCATACTTTCCTGGGGTTCATCTGGGCACCAGACCCCAGAGCTACTGTACCCCATTTTAATATAACGGTAGACCCTTGCATTCCCTGCAACTGTTATCCTTTTATTCTTGTTATAACTGTACCTAAGCATACAAATGAGATTGGTCACACTGTATAGCATAGCCATAGTCTGCACATGCGGACTGAGAACCCATTTGTGCAGCCGCATGTCTGGAGAACAGGCTAATGCTGAGACTGGAGAGGGAGGAGAAGTGCAGGGAACAAAGAGAATGGCCAGGGGCCGAGATCAAGCCAGGGGGCCATCCACCCAATAAGTGGAGCATTTGGCCATTCCCCCAGACTTCCCGGCGCCGATCCCACCGGGGGATATCCTGCTAGCTCCTGCTGGTAGACGCTGCTCCCGTTGGCCCATTCATTTCCCTTCCTGGCCTGTATGTCGGGAAGTAGGGGGTCACGGACCCCTAATCAATGCGGTTCTGCTCCGGAGACCCCATGCTACAATACAATAGTATTACATTTTATATTAAAAACTTTTGATCTCTGGCGAGATTTGCACAGGGAGAAGCGGTTCTCTCTCTGCAGCAGAAAGAAATCGCTGGGTGAGCCCTTTTCAGAGGGGCGATCATTACGTCGCCGGCTACTCGCCAGTTTTGCAAATGTTGCTATCACAGGTATTCTGGGCTTTCTCCATACCGTGATAATAACGCTATCAAAACTGGCGATTTAAACAGCACAGCGATTTATTTTTTTCCGGCGCTTACTGCATAGGCCCCTATATGTGTGTGAATACATTCATTTTCTGTATAATGTTTCCTCATCCTAAACACCCCAAGGGAAGAGGGGGATATTGGCACATGATTCTGAGCATACGCTGTGATGTCTGAGACATACTGTAAGAAAATGTGGAGAAATTGTTACACAGCTGAGCACATTCACTCGAATCCAGCCCTAAATATATACTGTACTGCACAGCTAAATGTGACTGTATCTTTAAAGGTTCAAAAGTGAAATCAGTATGATTTCTGTATAATATAACCACATTTTCTAGCATTCAGAGGGTTCCCTGCCTCTTAGTACCTTCAATTTAAAAAAAAACAAGAGTTATTGTGTCTTTGCCCCTTAAGAGTGGGAGCGCAGAAATCCAGTCCCTCTGACAGTGAGGGGGATTGTGCTGCATCTGGGCTCAGTGAGTTCATGCGTGGTCGTCCTTCTAATACTGAATCAGAAAAGTAAATAAGACAAAGGAATTCAAGCAATAAATAGAGAACAATAATTCCATATGCAGGGCTGTGCCGTATAAACTATAAGAACTTTGGATCTTATATTCAATCTGTTGTTTTTTCGCCACTCGTACGGAAATAGGTAAATTCAGCGAGAACATGAACTGCAGCCTTGACAAGGAACTGAATACATTTACATGCATAGCTATGCTAAGATATGAATTAGTCATTTGTGCAGTCATATGCCCGTATTGTCAATCGTAAAATCACCTTGGCACTTTTTAGGGCTAGAAAGCCTAAAAATATAAATCAGATTTACATATATATCACTATTTGGATGAGTTCTGGAGTGGGATGGTGTAGATCAGTATGGAGTATCACTATTCCTTTCAGTTATTGGAAAAGGAATGGTTCAGTGGTAGCGTTAAAACGCTTGAAGCACAGATATGAACCCAGTATCTGTCAGCTCAATGTGACCTTGGGGAAGTCACTTTGTATGTCCATAAAATTAGCGGTTGTAAACTCTGCCTCTTATTCAATAAGCTATGAAGCCGCCCTCCCATTGCTCAGGATGCTTTAAACTTCATTGAAATGGATCTGTAATCTTTCTGAGCATAATAATCTTCTACTTAATAGGGATCTATGAAATAGCGCCTCATCTGTCCTATGTACAGTGCTGCAAATATCGCAGTGTTACAGGTGGGGAACAAATATTGTTTCATTTGTTTTTAAAGAAAAATGTTTGTAGTAATAAAGGCTTCTTCCATTTTGGTTTTGAGGCTGGAGTATAGCATACACCCATTAAATGATGTATAAAAAAATGTTGTCTGGGTTTTTGTTATTAACAGGTCTAGCATTCGACTATTCTAAAGTCAGACACAGAACCACAACAGTTTAGTACAGCGGTTTCTAACCTTTTTTTGGTTAAGGACCCCTATGATCATATTTTTTAATTCTTTGGAACCCCAGCCCTCTCTAATAGAGTGTACGAGATCAGATGCATTGTAAGGAAACCCAAAACACTCTCTAATAGCGTGTCTAAGGTCAGATGCATTGTAAGGAACCCCAACCCTCTGTAATAGCGCGTCTGAGATCAGATGCATTGTAAGGGACCCCAACCATCTCTAATAGCATGTCTGAGATCAGATGCATTGTAAGGGACCCCAACCCTCTCCAACAGTGTGTTGAGATCAGATGCATTGTACATTCTTCTGTATTTGGTACAATTTTCAAATGACCTGAAAATTGCAGGGAACCCTTTAGGGATGCCCGGGGTACCCAAAGGTTCCTAGGAACCCCTGAGGAAAAACACTTGTTTAGCCAAAATGTATATGTTTAACCATCACAGAACTATCAGAGTATATACAGCTAAACCCCGTTATAACGCGCCTCGTTATACCGCGATTCGGTTATAACGCGGTTTTCCCGTGGCTCCCGTTTTTTTTAAAAAAAAAAAAAAAAAAAAAAAAAAAAATTTTTTAAAAAAATTTTTTTTTACATTTTTTTTTTTGCACACTGCACACACTCACTGCACACACACTGCTCATTGCTCACACTGCCACACTGCACACACACTGCACACTGCACACACACTGCTCATTGCTCACACTGACACACTGCACACACTCACTGCACACACACTGCTCATTGCTCACTGCCACACTGCACACACACTGCACACTGCACACACTCACTGCACACACACTGCTCATTGCTCACACTGCCACACTGCACACACACTGCACACTGCACACACACTGCTCATTGCTCACACTGACACACTGCACACACTCACTGCACACACACTGCTCATTGCTCACTGCCACACTGCACACACACTGCACACTGCACACACACTGCTCATTGCTCACACTGACACACTGCACACACACTGACCACACTCACGCACACTCACACACACTTACGCACACTCACGCACACTTACGCACACTTACAGACACTCACACACACTCACACACACACACACACACACACACTTACACACACTTAGACACTCACACACACTCACACACACTTACACACACTTACACACACTTAGACACTCACAGACACACACTCACACACACTCACACACACTTACACACTCACAGACACTCACACACACTCACACACACTTAGACACTCACAGACACTCACAGACACTCACAGACACTCACACACACTCACACACACTCACACACACTCACACACACTTACACACTCACAGACACTCACACACACTCACACACACTTACACACACACTCAGACACTTACCCACACTCACACACCCATATACACACACACACTTTCTCTCCCATATATACATACACACACACTCTCTCACTCTACACAGACGGGCCGCGACCAGCACCACCACCCGCTCCCCCCCCTCCTCCCGCGCAGGCAGCGGGAGCACCGGGGACAGCGGTGGGGAGAAGAAACCCCCCGCTACAACCTCCATGCAGGCAGCATGGTTCTGAGGTAAGCGGCGACCTGAGGGGACATCCCCGCTCCCATCTCCTGCCCCGCGGTGACAGGGGGAAGCGGGGACAGGAGGGACATCCCCGCTCCCATCTCCTGCCCCGCGGCCTGTCCCGAGGTGACAGGGGGAAGCGGGGACAGGAGAGACATCCCCGCTCCCATCTCCTGCCCCGCGGCCTGTCCCGAGGTGACAGGGGGAAGCGGGGACAGGAGGGACATCCCCGCTCCCATCTCCTGCCCCGCGGCCTGTCCCGAGGTGACAGGGGGAAGCGGGGACAGGAGAGACATCCCCGCTCCCATCTCCTGCCCCGCGGCCTGTCCCGAGGTGACAGGGGGAAGCGGGGACAGGAGAGACATCCCCGCTCCCATCTCCTGCCCCGCGGCCTGTCCCGCGGTGACAGGGGGAAGCGGGGAGCGGAGGGACATGCCCGCTCCCATCTCCTGTCCCGCGGGATGAATATGCGCTAAAGCGCGGCGGCCATTTTTTTTTCTCGCGACCCCGTTAGTAACGCGGTGGTCTCGGGGTGGACCCCGAGACCCGCGTTATAACGGGGTTTAGCTGTACTTGCAATTACAGTTCAGTTTTACTTTGTGGCATAAATTTCTATTCTGGAGAAGATTTGTTGTAGAATAAGTTTTAGTCGCTGCATATTTTGAAGACCCCTTTGCAATGCATATTTTAGAACTCAGACAAGAGCTGTGTAACTTTCAGATAACTGCATACACACATAATAATATATCCTTCATCTAGTTAACTCAGATATCCACATAATTTGACTGAATATATTTTAAGATTGATGTTAGAAAATATACAGTAGGACGTTTTCAGGAGATTCTGAAAATTATATTTTACATCAATATTTCTTTAAATCATTCAAATAAAATAGGATTTTGGTATAGGAACAACAAGATGACAAAAAGACATTTTTAAATATTGAATTTTAATTTTGTCATTGTCATGTATTGAATTTATTTGATTAGCATTTTTTTAAATCATATTTTAACTACAGCCTTAAATAAAAATACAATAAAATGATATTGCTCCACATTTGTATTAATCTACTAACAATAGGAACAAAAAGGGACAATATACATTTTGAGTGATAAATATGCTAAATGATGATTCGCTTTTGGTTGTGTCAAATGTTGATGGGACTCACATGAAAGTTTTGTATAGATGAAGTTCTAGTGTACAACAATTTCACAGGTACTTTACACTGGGAAACGAGGCCTGTGAGGTTTGGAAAGCACTGTATACACCAGGAGTGGGGAACGTCAGGCCAGAGGGCCTTATAAGGCCCCCGAAATCATTTGGTCAGGCCCTGCTAAGGCAACTGCTATAACCGGGGTCACGCTAATTTATAAAAAAATGGCCGCCGTGCGCCCGATTGGGAGGAGGTGGTGTGAGGCGACGGCAGCCCTACACGATCCCCAGCAGCCACTGTACTAGCCCCAGCAGCCACCGTACTTCCCCCCCGCAGCAGTCTCCACACTTCCCCAGCAATTCCCCCCGCACTTACCCCAGCAGCCGCCCTACACGATCCCCCCAGCAGCAGCAGCAACTACCAGAGGAAGGGGGGGGGGATCTGTGTGCCTGCATGCCTGCTCTGTGCCTGCCTGTGTGCCTGCTCTGTGCCTGTCTGTCTGTATGGCCCGCGAACGATGTTATAAATATCCAAATGGCCCTTGGCAGAAAAAAGGTTCCCCACCCCTGGTATACACCATTGAATCTATGAAGAATTCTCACATGGGATCCCATGAAAGATATCACAGCGTAGAAAGCCATAAACTTACCCTGAATCAATGTAGCTACTATAGAACTAAATAATAGATGAACTAGCCTGGCAAAGGTGTGCGACCTTCCTGATTATTGTTATCTGGACTGTAATGCGGTAACAAGACGTGCAGCCAGTAACACGTGTCACGTGTAGATCACAAAACCTGAGGTCACGGTGTATATAGCTGTGCTTTGTTGCCATAGCAATGTCATCACTTTTGTAGTAAATACACACACACAGAAGCCTCACTGTAAGTATTAATCGTGTGTGAACAATGGACTGAGTTCACTAAAATTCGATACATTGAAACATTTGCCGTATTAGTGTTCCACATCAAATGTATTTTATGACCTAATCACTAAAGCCATATCGCCAGCGGTAAAGCAGGGACAGGGCTTTTTACCTCACGGTATACAAAGTGTAAAAGCTAAAAGGGATATCTCCCATCCCTCCACAATTGCACCACTAGCGTGGGTAACATAAATTCCAGAGTAATCGCTCATTTAAATCGCTATGGCTATTTAATGCCTTTTTGGGGGGGTGGAAATGAGATCACTAGCCATTTATGAATAAATAATTCTTAGTGAATCTGGTGATAATCCTAAAAAAAAAATCACAGAAATACAATTTTTTTTTAATAATACCGACTTTTAACCCGGCTCTATTACCCCTTAGTGAATCTACAGCTGCCCACTTTGCCACGTTCCCCTTCCCTGGGTGGATGTCAACAGAAGCTTCAAAGATATTATCCCCATTGAGAGACAATAAACTGAAGGCTCTCAGTCATGTAATAACCACACATTTTAACATTTATTGCATAGGTTAGGGCAGCGGGGGCAAATCCAGTCCTCAAGGGCCACCAACCAGTCAGGTTTTCAGGATATCCCTGCTTCAGCACAGGTGGTGCAGTCATTGACTGAGCCACTGATTGAGCCACCTGTGCTGAAGCAATGCTGTCCTGAAGACCTGACCTGTTGGTGGCGCTTGAGAACTGGAGTTGGCCACCCCATTGTTAGGTGATCGCGGTTTAACCCCTTCACGTCCACAGTGCATTGCAGGCCCCTCTGTGGTTAACCATGACAATGGAAGCTCTGTAACAGCAAAGCAGCACATTTAATAGAATTTATAACTCATACTGTTTCCCTTTAGTACTCACACAACCCATCCAGGAAAAATGTTCCAAGAGTCCACCTGCAGGGATTAGGGCAGCAATTAGTGTATGGGAAATTCAAAGTGGAGGCATTTAAAAGAAGGGAAAAAAATGTCTTTTACAATTAGTGTATATAAGTTAAGTAGAAAACTGCTAGAGAATTTTACAATAGTCGATGTGACTAGTACAGTATGTAGAAAATTAAAAGTAAAGCTGGTTTATAAAATTGCTTTTGAGATAAATATAGAAAAGCCAAGAAGTACATTGCTTAGGGGATAATCATTTGTTCCGAAAAATGACAATTTCCCAAACTTAATTACAACGCAAACCAACGGATTCTAAAAATAAATCACAGCAGCAGACATGGAATTTGCAATATGTGAAATGTGTCATTTTCAGGGATTTTCAATGACTTTAATCACTTGCTGTTGTTTTGCTTCCTACTGCCCTGCCGGACTTTGCTGTGCTAGGGATTTTGGCGTTTCTGGGGCATATTCTCGTATCGCTGATGTTGGCATTGTCAAACTGCGCAGTTCGGCATGTTCAGAAATCGCAGAATGAAATGTGAGAAAAAAATGTATTCTCTATTGCAAATCGCATTGTTTAAACCGTGACTTTAAAAGATGCCAAAGCACGCGGTTAAACGACCAATCCGCGCAGGTTATTCTTTTCTTTTTAAACGGAGTGAACATAATAAATGTTTGGAGAGAGAAGTGTAGGGAGAAGGAGTGGCTCAGTGAGTAAAGACACTGACTGGCGCTGAGTTTGAAGCAGGGGAACCTGGTAAAATTCCCGGTGTTGGCTCCTTGTGATGTTGGGCAAGTCACTTTATCTCCCTGTGCCTCAGGCACCAAAAAAAAACATAGATTGTAAGCTCCATGGGGCAGGTACCTGTGCTTTCAAAATGTTTCTGTAAAGCGCTATGTATTATTATTTGATGCAAAATTTTGAGTTGTTATAATTTGTTACCACATACATTACATAGTTCCATAGTTCCATAGTAGATGAGGTTGAAAAAAGACATACGTCCATCAAGTTCAAGCGATGCTAAATTTAGTATATTGATCCAGAGGAAGGCAAAAAAAACCCCCAGTGAAATATCATCCAATGATATCTCATAAGAGGAAAAATAATTTCAAATAGAAAATGGAAATGATCTGGACCCAATAGAATCAAGAATAGAATCAATTATATTCTAGCTAACAAGAAACACGTGATTGAAGACAGCACAGCCCCTAAACATTTTCACACACGAGAGGATTACCAACCGGCTTGCTACAAATTATTGTACATCTTGATGTGGTGATGGGAAGAAGAAAGCTGAGTAAAAAGAAGACAAAAAAACAGTCAACATCAAGAGTAGAGAATCTAAACTACAGCTGAAAAATTGCTTCTGCTTGCTTGAAATGCAAGGGGACACTTTAACAAACAATTATGAAAAATGTATGAAGACGGATAAAACCTGGAGGAATCGCTAGGATGAAAAAATATCAGATGAGACAAAGCAATTACAGAGGAAATAACAAGAAATTAAGCAATCCCATAACACAAGAACAAAGATGTAATAAACAGAGCTGTGCAAGATGGTTCGCAAGCAAGTGAAGAAATGTACGAAAATGTAACGGCGAGGAAGATTATCATAGAAAACAGAAGGTTAAAGAAGATGAAGCTGTGACTTATGCTTGGAAAGAAGCATCGCACTCAAACAGGATGATGTATCATAGCAAATAAAATAAAAAAACACAGAAAAGAAAAATATATTTTCCTTCACAACAATTTTATCCCTACAAACAGGTGCAGCCACTTACAATTAGAAAATATATTATACATTTTTTTTAATTTCACATATATAAAAAAATATATATATGTGAAAATATATATATATTTTTTTTTAACATATCTTCTAGGTTGCACCCATGGCACCCATGGCACTAACATAAACACTTGTCGGTAGAAATTAAAAATGTATCAAAATAAATAATGCTTGTTGCAACAGGATACATAGTTACAAAGTAGATGAGGTTGAAACCTGCAGTATGTTACATTTAGACGACAGATACTTTATCCTATATACGTACTTACAGTATATTGATCCAGAGGAAGGTAAACAAAAAAACCCCAGTGACACATCATCTAATGATATCTCATAAGGGGAAAAATAAATTGCTTCCTGACTCCAAGCATTGGCAATAGATTACTCTCTGGATCATCATCCTTCCCATGTTTACGTATTAGGTATATCCCTGTGTATACCTTTCCTTTCTAAAAACATGTCCAACCTTTTTTTGAACAAATCTATTGTATCTGCCATCACAGCCTCCATGGGTAATGAATTCCACATTTTAACTGCCCTTACTGTAAAGCAAGGGAGCGCAAACTTTTGCTGCTGCGCCCCCCTGTCTTGCCAGCCCCGGTGCTCACGCCCCCTCCCCTACCTTGGAGCTGCGTCAAATGATACTGGTGGGTCATGAGATGTCATGTCACGTGACCCATAGAGTCATTTGACGCTCATGATGTCACATCACATGACCCTGCAGCGTCACATGACCCCGCTGCTGCATTTGACACCGTGTTACCATGGCATGTTGCATCACTCACCTGTCTGAATCACGGTAAGTTGATAGTTGCAGAGGCCTCACGCGATCCCCTGGCATCTAATTTAAATGCCTTGAGGAAGAGGGCGGGGCCTCTGCAACTACCGTGCCTCCCCAGAAAAATCTAAACAAACCATTGTATTTGATTCACAGAAACGTGCGTCAAATTCGTCCACCATGTTGAACTTGGCATAAACCCTAAAAAATCTGTTCATATTGTTAGTATCAAACAAAAATGTATTTGACGCAGCACGAATGTTTAATTTTATAGGTCACAAAATGTATTATTTTCACAGTGTAGCTGTTCTGTCCCAAACTCACTGTGGCAAATAAGATGAGACAGGCAGTTTAACTCACTCCCTGTAGATGCAGACAGAGTCCTTCTTTTCTTTGTACTTTTATTGTAAAAACAATAACAAAAAGGGGGAGGGGAACTGGTCAGGTAACAAATACAAGGGAGAGGTAAATTACAATGGCTAAACCAAGTGACAGACACGTTATGACTATCCGCAAAGTCTACTGGAACTAAAAGAACGCATGCTAGTCTGGACTAACAGGAAATACAATCAGAATTATTATTATTATAATTTACTGAAACTGTACAGGATTCTTTGTATCTTTAGGGGCTCCTTACTTAAGGGGTTCTGGCCCTATCTGCAACATAACAACCAGGAGGCCTGGTCTATGCTATCACCTTATTAATATACCCTTCTACACTCCCCAATGCTCCCCTCCTCTGGACCTCTGGGAACCTGACCTTCCAGAGCAGTCACTCCTCCTTAAATACCCATGCATTACGTATGGATCCTCATAGCAACCAGGATGGGGCACTGCATATACCAGTATTGCTAGTAACCCTTTAGGAGGGGGTTACATGTATAACGTCATGCAACAAACTTCATGATATGGCGCACATTTTATAAATGGGCTAAAATGTTGACAGGCATAACCCCCAGGATCTTAATCATTGCACGGCCATAATAAATCTGTGAAGCTGGTACTCTGCTCCCCATGAAAGGGAAATGCTTACTTTAAATTTGATATACCATCTGTTTATTACATTTGATGCAGGTGCCACAGGAGGGAATATAGGATAACTGTTGAGCTAAGTAGTTGTAACACCACTACTCCCGCCTCCCCTCCCCCCACCCCCCACCCCCAAGAATGGGATAGGACATACAGTGATAAGGAGTGGTAGTTATATAGTCTCTGCAGCTTTGACAGGGTTTGTACCTGCTCAAAAGAGATGTAGGTGCTCAGTCATACCTTATTACATCTCAGGGTAGATGTAGTGAATCCGGGCTGGCTTGTATGAGCAGTAGTGCAATAAAGAGGGCGCCAGGAACTTTTGCGTATTTATTAGAACAGTAGGTATTTCTTCAGCATACACAATACATTGTGAACAGGACAGGTTTTCAGCATACACAGTTCAACACCTTCCCCTCTATCTTACCATGAGCCTGGTAGTGGCTCATCTCATGAAAGAGTCTCTTGCCCTGCCAAGAAGCAGATCCGGACCCTTGTCCAGAAATCACTTGCAGTCCAAGGTGGTATAACTCCACCCTCAGTTACTGGGCAGAATACATGTTGCAGAAGGCCTCACCATGTACATGTGACTTTCTGACAACTTCAATCCTAAGGCACGGCCAGACATGTGCATTGGAAATGCAACACTCTAGTAACAATTTGTCTAACGCACATGTCAGAGCCTTGTGCGGACTTAACCCCTGCACTGCCTGCATCTACCAGGACTGACATAGAGGGTAAAGGGAAATTCCTAGCTGGGTGCTCCATAGTGTTACAAAATATCTGACCGATGCACGGCACTCCAAATGTGTTTGTACACATCAGACTTGTGTTCTTGGATCTCATTCAAGCGCTGACGGCTCCAAGTTGGAGAGAGACTTCAGTAGAGCAATTGATTGTTCTGTCCAGTCTTCTTATAAGCAACGTAATAAAATGGTGCTTATGTTTTCTGTTGCAAAAGTGAATCAGTGCCGCGCCAATCCTTCTGGGAGGCACGGGCATCAGTCTTTAGGAACATTTTGAGGAGCAAACTTCCTGTTAACTAAAATAAGTAAACAAACTGTATAGGGGGTTATTGATTAAAATGCAATAGTGCAATTCAGGGCACTATTGAATGGAAACTCCTATTGAAGTTACAGTTTAATGAGTAACTTCTAAACAAGAAGAATTAGCACTTGGTTCCATTCAGTATCATCACACATAAATCATGTAAGGTATTGATCCTGTTCTGCCAGCTCAGTACCAACAGATAAACAGCACGCTTGCTTCACTGCACTGTGATGGCGGTACATGGCACTAGCCAGGTTTCCTGAGTGTGGCCAATGGTCTGTTAGAAGCTGAAAGATCAATTCTAGGCGACCTCAGAGTTCGTGCTCCACATTAAACATGAAACATAAGGCATGCATAAATGCCTGATACTTAATGTCTGCCCTGCTTGCACTTAAGACATTTATCATCGTGTTTCTCTCTTCCTTTACTTTTGTAGGCGTAAAAGGTAGATACGACGCATCTAATTATAGGAACAGGTCTGAAATCTGGATATTTGTTTTCCTGCAATTTAACGTGTGGGATTTTATTTCTGCTAAACTTGCAGA
This sequence comes from Ascaphus truei, assembly GCF_040206685.1. Classification (NCBI taxonomy): domain Eukaryota; kingdom Metazoa; phylum Chordata; class Amphibia; order Anura; family Ascaphidae; genus Ascaphus; species Ascaphus truei. Next base: position 48,516,945 of record NC_134490.1, on the reverse strand, counting down.
CTGGGATGATGAGCAATAAAGTGCAAATAGTTTAAAGGGGGGAATCAAAATGTATTTTATGGCAACTTTTATTAAGCCTCTGTACGGTCGCTTCTTTTTTTCTTTCCACCCATGACTTTTAATTGCTTCCCAGGAACAGTCATCAGATTAGGAATATTTAACCCAGTAACCATGCCACTACTTTATTGCTAGAATGGACTTTACACTTAGGGCTAGGTTCACCAAGCTCCATTAAATCAGGGCTCATAAAGTAATGTTACCTAAAAGAATGGATGTTAAGTTCCCTGAGTTGTATCCTTCTAAGGTAATTATATGCAAAAAACAATATTCTACCTCCATCTCATTGGCATAGGCTTAATATCACCTTATTACTCCTATCTGGTGAGCGACGTGTTTTTCTGTGTGATATACTCCTATCCAGGCCCTGAAATAGAGTCGTTATGTTCTATAAATGTGGTTACAGCCACCCAGACATTGCAAAAGCCCTACTTTAGTCCCTGGATGGAAGTAGCGCCAAGTTTAGGTATAATTTAAATAACGCCCCCTGGCGAAACGCGCATCGGGGCGCTTTCTGGAGGTGCAGGAGATAATGTGACCCGGATGCTGGGCTATATGCACTATAATTATGAGACGCATCAACTGAAGGAGAGACTTGTTGAGATAGAACCGGAGCACGACGTCAAAGGAGAGGAGATCAAGAGGTGACTCCAATAAAACTATATATAAATTTATTAAATCACATGGATTCCAAAGGGTAAAAAAAATGCACCTATACATTTAGTGCAACCGCGTTTTATTAAGGCATAATGCAGGAGTAAAGATCAGCACATATTTTTTTTAATTTTATTTCTAAAAATGTTTTACCAGGAAGAAAAGTACATCCTCCAGTGATGACGTCACGCGCTTGTGACCCGTGAGCAAAAAAGTCCACTGGCACCAGCGCTGACAACGTGTCAATTCCTATTGGCTCCTGTCTCGTCGAGCCCAAGAGGATATGAAAAAACTTTATTGAGAGAACAACAGAAACAAAATGACTAACAATAGTAAACAAACTGGGAAAATATATTTAAAATGCTGAAAGAAAATAACAAGGATGGTTACTTCAGTGTGATAAATAACAACAACAAACAATAAAGAATCTTTAAAAAGTAAAGGAAATAACCCAAAAATATATCAATAATAAAAATAAATTGATAGTATAAATAATATAAATCCAGTATCACAAAAAAAAACTTCTAACAGCTTAAATGATACATGGCCCAGGATTGTTAGTGAGTTAACAATCTGGGTACAAACTCACTGGCAAGGCTAAACATTGACCCATGGTAAAAGATAAGAATGATATGTAACATCTCAGTGAATGACAGTATGAGTGTCTCACATTACCACATGCACAGACACATAATGAAAGTCACATCTGATCTATAAAGTGCAGAATAATATTCTAAAATTCCTCACAGTGGAATATATAACTTGAAAGCAATTAAGTGACCCTGAACGAAAATCACGGACAAAGAGACTATAGGTGACGAAATTGTAACCAAAAAGGGTATCGACAACAAGACCAATCCGTCTCCATATGGGAGATATCACCTCAATTTTGAAAAGATCTTCCATATCTTATACTATATTAGTGAAAGCACTGTATGTTTGCCTGCCTGGATGTCCGGTGTCCCTAGGGGAAATCTCATTGGTCCCTTGGGTCGCCCGCCCCCGCACACCTCTCATTGGCCTGAGGCAGAGTGACGGCCCACACACACACACACACACAACACAGCAGCTCTATACACACACACACGCACACACACACAACACAGCAGCTCTATACACACACACACACACACAACACAGCAGCTCTACACACACACACAACACAGCAGCTCTATACACACACACACACAGCACAGCAGCTCTATACACACACACACACACACAACACAGCAGCTCTATACACACACACACACCCTCTGTCTGCCCCCCTCCCCCCCCCTCACGTGCGCCGTCCTGCACTGGCTCCGGACGGGAAACGCGGCCCTCCTACCCCAGCCGCTCCCTTACCTCCCCGGCGCTACCACCCGCTCAGGTAAGTCACTGTGCGTCCCGCCTCAGCCTCAGGCCCACTGCGCGTCCTGCCTCAGCCTCAGGCCCACTGCGCATGCCGCCTCAGCCTCAGGCCCACTGCGCATCCCGCCTCAGCCTCAGGCCCACACACACAGGGCGCTTCCTACCGCCGCTCAGCCAGACGCCACATCGAGCGGGCGCCGGGGGGGGGGGGAGCGCGAGTCTTAGGCCCACACAGGGCGCTTCCTGCAGCCGCCTGCACGCCTCACTCAGCAGGACGGCACATCGGGGGACCAAGCGGGCGCCGGGGGGGTGGGGGGGAGCGCGAGTCACAGGGAACAGGGGGGAGTCACGGGGAACGGGGGGGGAGTCACGGGGAACGGGGGGGCCACCAGCCGAACTAGCAGGGGGACGGACGCACGGAGGAGGGGGGGGAAATGCCCATCATAAATTATGACAATACATATGCCCACTGCTCTCCACCCCACCCCACTCCACTTTCCCCCCCCACTCCCCTTTCCCCCCCCACTCCCCTTTCCCCCCCCCTGCTCCCCTTTCTCCCCCCCCGCTCCCCTTTCTCCCCCCCCCGCTCCCCTTTCTCCCCCCCCCCCGCTCCCCTTTCTCCCCCCCCTGCTCCCCTTTCTCCCCCCCCGCTCCCCTTTCTCCCCCCCCGCTCCCCTTTCTCCCCCCCCGCTCCCCTTTCTCCCCCCCGCTCCCCTTTCTCCCCCCCCCACTCCCCTTTCTCCCTCCCCCCGCTCACCTTTCTCCCCCCCCCGCTCCCCTTTCTCCCCCCCTTTCTCCCCCCCCGCTCCCCTTTCTACCCCCCCCCGCTCCCCTTTCTACCCCCCCCCCCGCTCCCCTTTCTACCCCCCCCGCTCCCCTTTCTCCCCCCCCGCTCCCCTTTCTACCCCCCCCCGCTCCCCTTTATACCCCCCCCGCTCCCCTTTCTACCCCCCCCGCTCCCCTTTCTCCCCCCCCCCCCGCTCCCCTTTCTCCCCCCCCCCGCTCCCCTTTCTCCCCCCCCCCGCTCCCCTTTCTCCCCCCCCCCGCTCCCCTTTCTCCCCCCCCCCGCTCCCCTTTCTCCCCCCCCGCTCCCCTTTCTCCCTCCCCCGCTCCCCTTTCTCCCCCCCCCCGCTCCCCTTTCTCCCCCCCCCCCGAAACCTTTACAACAAATACTCGGGCGCCGGGGGGGTGGGGGGGAGCGCGAGTCACAGGGAACAGGGGGGAGTCACAGGGAACAGGAGGGAGTCACAGGGAACGGGGGGGAGTCACGGGAAACGGGGGGGCCACCAGCCGAACCAGCAGGGGGACGGACGCACGGAGGAGGGGGGGGAAATGCCCATCATAAATTATGACAATACATATGCCCACTGCTCTCCACCCCACCCCACTCCCCTTTCCCCCCCCACTCCCCTTTCCCCCCCCCCTGCTCCCCTTTCTCCCCCCCCCCGCTCCCCTTTCTCCCCCCCCCGCTCCCCTTTCTCCCCCCCCCCGCTCCCCTTTCTCCCCCCCGCTCCCCTTTCTCCCCCCCGCTCCCCTTTCTCCCCCCCCACTCCCCTTTCTCCCTCCCCCCGCTCCCCTTTCTCCCCCCCCGCTCCCCTTTCTCCCCCCCTTTCTCCCCCCCCACTCCCCTTTCTCCCTCCCCCCGCTCCCCTTTCTCCCCCCCCGCTCCCCTTTCTCCCCCCCTTTCTCCCCCCCCGCTCCCCTTTCTACCCCCCCCCCCGCTCCCCTTTCTACCCCCCCCCCCCGCTCCCCTTTCTCCCCCCCCCGCTCCCCTTTCTACCCCCCCCCGCTCCCCTTTATACCCCCCCGCTCCCCTTTCTACCCCCCCCTGCTCTCCTTTCTCCCCCCCCCCGCTCCCCTTTCTCCCCCCCCCCGCTCCCCTTTCTCCCCCCCCCGCTCCCCTTTCTCCCCCCCCCGCTCCCCTTTCTCCCCCCCCCGCTCCCCTTTCTCCCTCCCCCGCTCCCCTTTCTCCCCCCCCGCTCCCCTTTCTCCCCCCCCCCGCTCCCCTTTCTCCCCCCCCCCCGAAACCTTTACAACAAATACTCGGGCGCCGGGGGGGTGGGGGGGAGCGCGAGTCACAGGGAACAGGGGGGAGTCACAGGGAACAGGAGGGAGTCACAGGGAACGGGGGGGGAGTCACGGGGAACGGGGGGGCCACCAGCCGAACCAGCAGGGGGACGGACGCACGGAGGAGGGGGGGGAAATGCCCATCATAAATTATGACAATACATATGCCCACTGCTCTCCACCCCACCCCACTCCCCTTTCCCCCCCCACTCCCCTTTCCCCCCCCCTGCTCCCCTTTCTCCCCCCCCCCGCTCCCCTTTCTCCCCCCCCCGCTCCCCTTTCTCCCCCCCCCCGCTCCCCTTTCTCCCCCCCCCGCTCCCCTTTCTCCCCCCCCGCTCCCCTTTCTCCCCCCCGCTCCCCTTTCTCCCCCCCGCTCCCCTTTCTCCCCCCCCACTCCCCTTTCTCCCTCCCCCCGCTCCCCTTTCTCCCCCCCCGCTCCCCTTTCTCCCCCCCTTTCTCCCCCCCCGCTCCCCTTTCTACCCCCCCCGCTCCCCTTTCTACCCCCCCCGCTCCCCTTTCTCCCCCCCCGCTCCCCTTTCTACCCCCCCCGCTCCCCTTTCTACCCCCCCGCTCCCCTTTCTCCCCCCCCCGCTCCCCTTTCTCCCCCCCCCCGCTCCCCTTTCTCCCCCCCCCGCTCCCCTTTCTCCCCCCCCGCTCCCCTTTCTCCCCCCCCCCCGCTCCCCTTTCTCCCCCCCCCCGCTCCCCTTTCTCCCCCCCCGCTCCCCTTTCTCCCCCCTCGCTCCCCTTTCTCCCCCCCCGAAACCTTTACAACAAATACTCACCTATTGTTCCACGAGTTATAAATAATACTACCTATTACGCATTTACATCCCGGGCAACGCCGGGTCTCTCAGCTAGTAGTTAATAATCAAGCATGTCAAGAAGAAGTTTGCAAAGAGTCCTGTATCATGAAACATCAAAATAATCAAGAAGTAACAAAGCAGCAGTCCAAGCGCCCGTTATTTAATTTTTTTTACCATTCAATATGTGCATCAATACAAATCACACAATGATAAGCAATTAGCTAAGTTGCAGATCGATCCATTCTCCTGTGATCGATCTCGGCGAAGATTATGCTCGGAGGTTCACTAAATGGCTATCAGTGCAGCAGAAGAGGACCAAAGATGTATATTTTTGTGAGGAATATCATGTAACCAGGCAGTCACTAGATACAATTGGTGCACTACTAAAGAGAGGGCAGGGCTCAAACAGGGGTGAGCCAGAGCCTGTTTCAGAAGAGAAATGACTTTAGAAATGGTTGCTATAGAAACAAAAATGCTTGTTACATTATAATGCATTCAAAATGTCATCCAGAGTTGTTTTTTTTTTTTTTTTAAATGCTACAAGTATTTTCTCATAGTACAGTACTGATTTATTTTTTTTTAAAAATACACCCTAGGATATTGCGTGGTCTGCAATTTTAAGTCATAATCCTTATTCAGACCCAGCGGGATCCTAGTTTTTAGGATATATATCCAATATGCATCTTATTTGTCTAATTTTCTCATTCTATCCCCCCTCGAAATACTGGGGGGTATGTTCCATCCCAGTGAACGTAAAGTTATTAATATTCCCTTTCTCACAAGCCGTGAAATGTTTCCAGAGAGACCGGGTGATTTGTGTCACTCTTAATGATTAATCTTACATGTTCAATGATTCTATTTTTAAGACATCTCGTGGTCCACGGTCCGACCCATGCAGGGATGGATTAACCATTAAGCAAAAGAAGCACGTGCTTAGGGCATCAAGGGAATGGGGCACCACAAAAAATTTCCATTGCCGGATTTACCATGGACTATATGGTGCAAAACTGCAAATGGTGCAGCTGAACCAGGTTCCACAAAAAGGGGCTCCCACAATAAATGAGAAAATAACATACATATACAATAATAGAAATAATAATAATAAAATAGTAATAATAGAGGTTAATGATATACATTAATCTTGGTAATACAACAAAATTAGAATCTGGTAACTGGTAAACTGCCACACGGTCCACAGAGGCTCACGTGATCGTTCTTGTCTTGGTCATGTCGGCTGTCCCGCTCAGCGGCGCTCACTACAGTGTTGCCATATGGGAGGGGGGGGGGTTCTCCAAATTTGGTGGTTTTTAAAGGCCTTGGCGAGAATTTGAGGTAACTTTTCTTTGGGGGTTTTGTTGGGGAGCAAAATATTAACCGCATAGATTTTGGAGGCAATCAATGTGTCAACTTACGATGAAATTATACGCGTATGACTATATGAACTCGTCACATCATTCATTTGGATACCAAACGCTATATTGTTTGTGATAACTGATAAGGGAATCACCCTAGAGTTTCATTTTATTTATGACCGATTCTAAGGTGTCATGTGAAAAGTGAATGACAATTGACAACGTAGATATTTGCTTTCGTATATTTTTAACATTAATGGTCACAAATTGCTCAGCTGAGCGTTCATTTTCTCAGTTGAAGTATATTAAAAATCCCAACAGAACAACTATGCAACAAGGCAGGCTGGGTGCCTTATCTCTACTAAGTATAGAAGCAGATGTGTTACGTAAGATTAGTTTTGAGGATCTGATCCAAGACTAAAACTTTTCAAATATAAATAAAGTGGAAGTATACAAAAATAAACATGACACCGCAAACAAGGTGAGGTGGGGCGCAGGAGCGAGGGGGAGCTGGCAGGGGGGCACAGCTCAAAAAGTTTGCGCTCCCCTGCACTGAATACTTTCATTGGTTACATAGAACTCTACACTTAAAGTGTACATCATAATCCGAATCAACAAAAAGCTTGACTGGTAAAGGAACCAGTATCCTGTGCTAATAATAAAAATAAATGCGTGAAAAGGACTAATCAGTCTCTTACAAAATATACACTCCCCAAATATGACGGGTATGTGCAGATAAGGTTAGTGCTTTAAAACAAGGCTACCTGAGAATCACCTGATGGTATGGTGAATGAATAACTATGATCCAATAAAACATATAGAGTATACCAGTTATGTATGGACCGAATCTCATATGTCCAAATCCCACATTCAAATGCCATCTAGTTGCAGCTATTGGATGACTCCTTTCACTGCTACTGAATCCCTTTGCTGTATTTAGTATTGTAGATATAAAGCCTTAATAGCTAAAAAAAAAAATAGCTGCTTTAATGGGTTAAATATTGGGAATTTATGATTTTTAGTGAAACTAGACAAATACTGCATAAGTAAAAAAAATATTATTTCTAAAAGTTTTCGTTTGTAGCAGATATAGAGTTAGAATGTTTCCTGTTTTTTGTCCTACTGCACCACCATAAGTAAATATAATTATGTCACATTTATCACTGCTATGAAGCGCTATGAACATAGATGGCGCAATATAAATAAAGATATACAATCCCAATCTCATAATCCGAATCAACAAAAAGTTTTTTTTCAAGATAACACTCATTAACAAATAACTCGTGAATAGGGTTGCCAGGTGGCTTCTCCAAAAATACTGGACACAATTGTGAAAAGTGCCAAGCGCTCGAGAGAGACACACACCCCTCTCACCTCTCTCCGCTCCATGCTGTTTTCTCTTCTCTTTGGCCCCACCACCTGGCTCTTGACACCTCCTCCTGATTGGCTGCTTTACGCAGCAGCAGCCAATAGGATAGAGGAAGCTGCCCAGCCCCCTAGTAACAGCCCTGCTCTGTCTCTGCTCGGGAAAATCCCACGGGCCCCCAAGTCAGTCAGGTCACAATGTCCAGAGAGGTAATACCGGACACATACATGTCCAGAGAGGTAATACCGGACACATACATGTCTGGAGAGGTAATACCAGACACATACATGTCCAGAGAGGTAATACCGGACACATACATGTCCAGAGAGGTAATACCGGACACATACATGTCCAGAGAGGTAATACCGGACACATACATGTCCAGAGAGGTAATACCGGACACATACATGTCCAGAGAGGTAATACCGGACACATACATGTCCAGAGAGGTAATACCGGACACATACATATCCAGAGAGGTAATACCGGACACATACATGTCCAGAGAGGTAATACCGGTATACACATACATGTCCAGAGAGGTAATACCGGACACATACATGTCCAGAGAGGTAATACCGGACACATACATGTCCAGAGAGGTAATACCGGACACATACATGTCCAGAGAGGTAATACCGGTATACACATACATGTCCAGAAAGGTAATACCGGTATACACATACATGTCCAGAAAGGTAATACAGGACACATACATGTCCAGAGAGGTAATACCGGTATACACATACATGTCCAGAAAGGTAATACTGGTATACACATAAACGCCCAGAGAGGTAATACCGGTATACACATACATGTCCAGAAAGGTAATACCAGTATACACATACATGTCCAGAAAGGTAATACCGGTATACACATACATGTCCAGAAAGGTAATACCGGTATACACATACATGTCCAGAGAGGTAATACCGGTATACACATACATGTCCAGAGAGGTAATACCGGTATACATATACATGTCCAGAAAGGTAATACCGGTATACATATACACGCCCAGAGAGGTAATACCGGTATACACATACATGTCCAGAAAGGTAATACAGGACACATACATGTCCAGAGAAGTAATATCAGACACATACATGTCCAGAGAGGTAATACCGGTATACACATACATGTCCAGAAAGGTAATACCGGTATACACTGTGACATAGTCCAAAGATGTTAGACAGCTTTCTGCCCCATTTTAGGTCAGAAAGTGCAGGAATAGTTAAAAATGATCCATTCCACAGCTTCCCATTAACTCAGGCAGCTGGATGGAAAATCCAGACCACAGATTACAATGGCTCTAGTTCTCCCTCACCTGCTCTTCTAATCACATGCACAGGTATTTAGAGCAGAGAGGTTTTGCATTTCACTCTCTCTCCCTAGAGCCTGGAGGCTGGGAGTATCGCTGCTCCCCAGAATCCAGTTCGGGGTGGACGGCCCCTCCAAGTATCACAGTACCAGAGGATTTGCCTGGACACTTGGGACCGAGTTCCCACCACGAACAGATAAGATAAAACAAATGTTTATTGCTGTTGCTAAAAGACTGTGCTGTATCTAGTGACCCTAAATAAGAGAGCATTGTTTTAAGCTGGGGAACCAGGTTAGTTGGCCAGCAGCTGTTAGAGAGACTGATTCTGATGTGTAGTTAGATCCCTGAAAGGGATAGGATTTTGTTTATATGATTTTGGTTTTATTTCTTAAAAATAACATGTGGGAAATACTGTAACACTGAAATGAGTGAACTGCTGAATGAAAGTATCTGAGTACCTCTAATCTACACTTGTTAAAACTGCAGTCCCTTACTTGGATGAAAATAAAGCAGGCAGAAGCCTGAGTTAAGCAGCATAATACTTTGCATGATCCTGTTTTTTGTATAAATAACCCTAGAAGACTGTGTCGGGAAGAACCCAGACAGACGTCAGCGCTACAAAAGAGGGGCGTTTGTCACAACACATACATGTCCAGAAAGGTAATACCGGTATACACATACATGTCCAGAAAGGTAATACCAGTATACACATACATGTCCAGAAAGGTAATACCGGTATACACATACATCTCCAGAAAGGTAATACCGATATACACATACATGTCCAGAGAGGTAATACCGGTATACACATACATGTCCAGAGAGGTAATACCGGTATACACATACATGTCCAGAAAGGTAATACCAGTATACACATACATGTCCAGAAAGGTAATACCGGTATACACATACATGTCCAGAAAGGTAATACCGATATACACATACATGTCCAGAAAGGTAATACCGGTATACACATACATGTCCAGAGCGGTAATACCGGTATACACATACATGTCAGTATTACCACTAATTTTTTACTGGACAGAGTGTCCAAATACAGGATAGGCCGGCTCTATACTGGACACCTGGCAACCCTACTTGTGAAACATGTCCCTCACTGCCATCAGTTTATTTTGATCCAACGTGGTATTGCACGTCTAAAAGAGTCTGCAAGGAACAACACCACCAAAAAAACTCTGTGCTGTCAAATGTGGTCAATACTTCACCTTCTGTAAAGCACAAATACAGCAGATGCTGATCAATAAGTGAATGTTTTCTGCCGCACACACACACACACACTGATGCTTCTTCATTTTTTTTATTGCAGATCATCGCGACACTTATCTGTCACGATGACCTGCGATAAAAAGCAATAAAGAAATTGCGCTGGAAGACCATTGACGTATTGATTAGTATTTACAAGGGCAGCGTTGGGATTCCCTGCTATATACTTCAGTCATAAGGATCAATGCATAAGTGCCTGCTAACAAAGAAAGTGTATTCTATTTAAGAGTATCGCTTGACCTGAGGAAGAGGGAGCTCTCTCAAAAAGCTTGTCATAAAATATAAATTGTTAATGAAAATAAAAAAGGTGTCACCTAATACGGAAGCATCCGTTATATTTATACAGAGGGAAGAGAAGGTCGATATCCGGCATGTTACATTTTGCCCTGCAGGAGAGCAACAGCAATGACGTACCTGTAATTGCTGCCAGACGACCTGCCAATAACAGTGACAATGGGGTTTGTAGCTTTGAAAAGATACAGCTGACAAATATCACACGAGCGCCCCCTCTGGGTAGTGTGGTCCTGCACAGCGTGGACAGACTCGGAGAGGAATATGTGACACAGCAGGAAGCAGTCTGCTTACTATGAAACAGCAGGACATCATGTGCGCTATTAACTTGCAAACCTTCATCAAGGGCACAGGCATCTCCCTCCCAAAATGAAAAGTGAAGCACTGTTAAGAAGTGAAACTGCCCAGAACAATGTTGTATTGTTTTCTCTCAGACATCACAGAGAGATTTCTGAGAAACCATTAGTAAGGACAATGAATTGGCAGTTAGTTAACACTGTGGATTAAATATTAATGGTGTTGTTGCTAATTGTAAGAATTGTATATGGGACATGGGTTTTTGGAGCATCGTTGTAGAAACGGATATAAAATATTCGTTATGTTCTAAAAGCAGACAGTGAGATCGTCTTTCAAAAAGAAATACCCTTTTTTAAATTCCTAAATACAAAGTAGCGATGCTCTAGGTTTGCATATACAGTACGAAGCTTGCTGTTGTCACAATTAACTCAAATGCTCAAAGGGTTAAAGTTCTATAGGAACAATACCACAAAAATAAAAATGTCAGCACTTGATCGTATTTAAGGCTATTTTTGGTTTGGCAACTGGCCTATGAAGTGGGAGACTCCTGCGTGAGATGAGATATCAGCCATTGCACCTCTGTGCAACATTAAATTGTGTAAACTCTTCAGAGTATTCGTTCTGCCTATCTCATTCTACTATGAACATTACTTTGCACAATATGCAGGGATCAATGTTTAATTACTAAAGAATCTGGTGGCAACTGATTCAGTGAGGTCCCTCAAGCCCTGTTTATCCCTTTGTAACGGTTTGTTTTAAAATGAGATTCTGCTTTCTACATTTTTATTATTTCAATGCTAAAAGTCATCGAATATACAGATCAGAGGTTATAGAAGCTGATTAGTAGATATGACAGATATTTATTACTTCATAAAAGCTAACAGTCTTTATTCAGGTAGACATAGACTAAAAAAATATAATTCTTACTCTACTACTTCAGATTTGTAAGAAATATGATTATTGACCTTGTAACCTTTGAATTTCCACCTCCTCAACATACAACGCTTGTCCAACTAACATATTATAACAAACCACATAGCCCTGAACCAGAGGTCTAATGGCCACAGCTTTTATTTACCATAATTGTACATTGAAACAATTTACCACCAATTTCACCCTGCTATGTACCCAATCAGTTACCTGGAGATCAGCGCCCCGCCATGGCCCCATCAGTCCAGCCAGGTACTGCCCAGGAATCTGGCTCCTACCAACTTAACACCAGCTGAAGAAGCTCTATGTACCCACGGGCCAGGATGAATGTGCCCTGGAGGGGCACACAAGGCAGTAAAGAATTACTAAAAAAAAGTTGTGTAGATAACCACCACAAGGAGGGAATGAGGGCAGGCCCAGTACTACCATAGTCATGCCACTCCATGTGAAAGGTGAGGGGAGACTTGGGGAGTTCTAAGGATTAGAGATGGGCGAATCCGCCCAAATTCGTTTCCTGGATTTTCGCTGGTGTCACCCCCAAAATCCGTTTCGCGGTGTAAAATTCGCAAACGAATTTGGGCGGTTTCAATCCACGCAGATTCATCGAAATCCCCCATTGGGTATAATCCGTGGACAGACTTCTAGAATCCAATCCGTGGCTTCATCAATCTTTTGGTAGATTCGTAAGAATCCACGGGTTGTGGAATCCCCGGAGTGCATTGGTAATAATAATACATCAGGAAAAACGCGAATCGCCCTTTTTTGACATGTATCCGCAAAATCCGCGAAGAAACGGAACCGGCCGATCCGCTGCGGATCCAAATTCGCAACAACAAAAAAACGCCCATTTCTACTAAGGATGAGGCATGCCCTGCGAGAAGCCGTAGTGATGTGAGGACCGAAGGAGCCCGTTTGCAGAGCAATGAGGGTATGTGGTAGAGAGTATTTGGAGATGTGGTTTGAGAGTTATGGGGGGGGGGAAGTATTATTGTATAGTGAGTAGACATGTGACCGAATCCGTTTTGTACAGGACATGTCTGCGTGAAATATACCGAAGTAAGATAGTTTATTATATTTTTAAAAGAAAAACAAGAATGTTAGCAAATGTGTTGAAATATAATATACATTTTGACTATATCATTTCTAATCTAACTTCTTAATTAAATTGCGAATATTTTCAGCATGAGTTAAAGGAACTATAAGAAGACTACCGGTTCTAATGATAATTTCCCATGGTCTCATAACATCTTTATATTAATCACATGGTCCTTATTGTACTTTTTGTTCGTTGACTGTCATATAATGTGAAGGAAAAAAACATATGAGGAAACAAAGGAAATGCACATTGTATTTGCTAAAGCCAAAGCCTAAATACATGAAAGGCCCAAGGCATTAAACCACCAAAAAAGCAACAGATTGTTTGTATCTAAAATAAATATAGCTCATTGTCCCCTCCCCCTCCATCACACATCCTATCCCTGAAGCAACTATCACAAAGCAGCCAGATGCTGGCCTCAGGCTAAGCAGAACATGTGTCACTGTCACCTTACAGCACTATCACAGCTCTTGAGTAAGTTATTGAGCAAGCCTGCTGGTCTTGGACTGGCAAATTGAAATTGGAAAGGAACTGTTTACTTTTTGTCCATACTGTATAGAATGCATTGCAGGCAAAATTGGTAAACTGTATGGTGATCTACTCCCATATATCAACTCTGGCATCCTATCTGATGTGTGTGTGTGTGTGTGTTCCTGAACTTCCTCTATACTATAAACAAAGAGTTTCATCGGCCAATACGAAGAGCTAACCAGATGTGTGTTCCTGAGCTGCACTGCAAATCTCACTCTTAACTACTGTATTAAAAATGAATCCCGGCTACCTCAAGTAACCCACAGTACCCGCTGTGTACAGAAGCGACAACAGCACAGTATGAGAAGCAACAGCAAAACCTCGTTTATTTTATCATGTCCTTTTTGTCATTATTGCCAAACAAAGGAGCAATCCAATTGAGCCATTTTTTTTAAACATAGGGTTTAAAAAAAAGCAGGGGGTCTCCAGAGCAGGACCCTATTAATTTCAGTTCCGGGGACCCCCTGCTTCGAGAGATACTTACCTCTATGGCTACAAGTTGTAAAGCTCCCGCATCAGGTGGGCCAATAGGAAGCCGTACCGGATGATGTCACGGCTTCCTATTGGCCCACAGGAACTCTGCCATTACGTGAACCCTAGCTAGATAGACGGATTGGTTACCGGAACCCCTACGGAGGTAAGTATGTGCGGAATATTTCCGACTCCTTGATAAAGTGCTTGGAGCACGAAACATGTAGGAGGGTTTTGCACCTCCATTCCTCTTTTATGGATCAATAAAGTATATATTTAACTAGCTTTTTGACCCAATCTCTTTGCTGTGCGCCTTTACCTCTATGGATGCAGATTTGGATTTTCAAACTAAGTTGCAGCACGCTCCATACACCATTTGGATTGGGGATGCTCCAGAGATGTGAGTAAGAGACTTTATTCTATTCAAGATGATATGTACTGTGGTGCAATAGTGTTCCAGGGCACATCCCAATAAGGTTCTGCACTGGGAGTTTGCTCCTTTGTTCAGTCCCTTCAGGGAATATAGGTCCCAATAAGGATACCATACCGCAGGAATCTTTGTTCATGCTTTTACCCCCTATGGTGTTTTTGGACTCTTATTTACAAGCTTAATTTTGTACCTATAACGGACCCAGCATTGGAGCGCATGTTCCACACAAAGAATTAAGTATTTCCGGAAGCAGGGGATCCCCTGAGCTGAAATTAACAGGGCTCAGCTCTGAGGATCCCATTCTTCAATTCTATGTAAAAAATAAAAAAAAATAAACCACCATGGTTCTGTAACTCACACCTATAACAGTCTTACAGTAATTCTGTCTTCTGCTTCTTATTTCTTCTACCCATGGAAAGACTTTACCACATTATTTCTGGATTGGTCATAGTTTGGGAGTCATGCTTTTGACTTTGGTTATGGATTGGCTGGGGGAGCTGAAGATTTAATGCCTCCATCTGGAATATAATTCAGGGGGAAATGTATGCCACAATTTATGAGAGAACCTTTACCATAACCAATTCAAACTGCTGACGTGTTTTAAACATGCTCTAAAATATGATTATGAGGTTGTACCTGCGGGTATAAAGATTACAATTCACTGCAGGGCTTTGGTTACCACCGAATAATGCAAGCACACCACTATAAAAGCGAACATCAAAAAAATCTCTAGAGCACAGGGAAGCAGCATCATTACATATTATGCACGTTGTATCAGTGAATAAGGTGAAGTGCATTGGTTGTAGAGAATAAACTATTTACCTCTCCACGTGTGCCAGTTGGAATCCAGATGTATGAAGCAGCATTTCTTGCTTGAGAGGGATAATCTTATTTTCTAGCCCGAGAATGAATATGCTGCAGTATATGGCTGTAGTGAAGAAGCAGGCCCGTCTCCATGGTAGTGATATCGGTGAGACTGCACCGGGCCCTATGCTTGCAGAGGGGCCCCCACTCTCCACTGGGACCCCACCTGTACAGCAGGAGCAGTGACTGAGGGAGCCCACCTGTGTAGTGGTAGCAGTGACTGAGGGACCCCACCTGTGCAGCGGAAGCAGGGACTGAGGGACCCCACCTGTGCAGAGGGAACAGTGACTGAGGGACCCCACCTGTGCAGAGGGAACAGTGACTGAGGGACCCCACCTGTGCAGCGGGAGCAGTGACTGAGGGACCCCAGCTGTGCCAGCAGTCTTGCCAGCAGCCCACCGGGACTCTTGGCAGAGGTGCACCCTCAATCTAGAATACAAATCCTCTCACGCTGTGCAGGGCCCTCCTATACCTTGGCTGCCAGCGTGCTGCTGGGACTCGCCTTTGGGCAAATCCTGTGACACTCTGAGGACTTATTCAAGGAGTCCTCTGGAATGGGTGTCAAGCACATCCTCTATACTTAGTAGGACACACCTTACCTTATATAATGTGGCCCAGTCTTAATAAGGAAAAAAAAAAGTTAAACATGCGATTATCACCGGTGCTCCTGGGTCAGGGAAATTCTGTCAAACAATCCTAGACTAAAGCATGAAAAGGATCCAAGGCATATGGATTTTAGAAAAAAATGATCATCAAGACTAAGCCCAACGTTTCAACCTTCTCTGAGTTCTTTCTCAAGTGTGAAGGAACTTCTAAAGGAGAGAAAGATGCGTCGCACAGCACAAAAATAGATGAAGGCTGATGTGGCATAAAAATAAGCTTTATTTGCACAAGGTGCAAGCGAGTCCTCTTGACGCGTTTCGGCCTGGAAGGCCTTTGTCAAAAGAGTAATTCGCTTGCATCACAAGACATCCATTTATACACCAGCAAACCTATGACAGCTGTTCAAATCAATCAACACAATGAGTATCAGGTGTTTAGTATGATAATCATTGATCACCTCATTATGAAACATAGAGTCCGCATAGTCAACATGCACCTTGTGCAAATAAAGCTTATTTTTATCCCACATCAGCCTTCATCTATTTTTGTGCTGTGCGACGCATCTTTCTCTCTTTGAGAAGTTTTTCTACATTGCTGCATCAAGCGTCTGCACGCTGAGTTCCTGCTGGCTTGCGGTTTCCTTCACCGAGTCTGCCGTGACGTCATCAGCAAGTACCGTTCAGGCCGCCGGTCAGGTGACCGCCCTCCGCATCTGCGGGTATTGGGTTGGCGGTGAAGAGCACAGATCACGAGCAGAAACACCCTGACTTCAGCCAGGAGAAGCAGGTATATCATACTGGGAAGACCCGCAGAGGCTTTACTAACCACTACAAAGACTTACACGTGAGTGTCCCATATCCCAACCTCATAGTGCTCGCGGCGAGCCGGTTGGGGGGAATGATTATATGTTTCTTCATATTACACTAAGGTTGTGTATAGCCTGGGTCTAGAAGATTTACTTTATCTTTCACCAGCAGGACTATGCTATATTCTGAGCGCCTGGAGGGTTAAAAAGATGATTCACTCGTTTGTATGGTATTCTTTCTCAAGTGACTAACATGTTAGTCACTTGAGAAAGACCTCAGAGAAGGGAGAAACGTTGTTTGTGCTTAGTCTTCATAATATTTTTTTTCTAAAATCCGTAGTGCCTTGGATCCTTTTCATGCCTGTCTTAATAAGGGACACGATCCCTCACTAAAACAACAAAAGGTGACCACTCATCCCTAAACATATAGTTACACATATAAATTAGACTGATGCTATATAGAGGCTCCTCTTTCTTCATCTCTCAGGAACCTAAAGGCATAGAAGCTTCTGCAGCTCTATATATACACCCTTCTGTGAGGTCACATCCCCCCTAGATACAGGGGGAGGGGTTTGGATATTGCTTAGTCTTCTTTACCCAGATGGCAGTCATAGGGTTGGAGCCCCCACCTGCCACGCGGGAGACATGCGCTCCCACCCGAGCACACTTACCCTGGCGCCAAACCACCACCGACCACCTGCATCGAGCGGGAGGGGATCAAGCGGCCGCCACAGCAGCCGCACCAACGGCTCCTAGTGATCACACTCTCCCCCATCAACCGTGCAGGCCCAACCGGACTCCGGGTAAGGGACCCACCGTGCCGAATTATTTCAGGCACCGGGAGAGGGAGGGTGGGGGTGTGTGGAAGTTGAGGTGCTCTGTGTGTGTGTGTGTGTGTGTGTGTGTGTGTGTGTGTGTGTGTGTGTGTGTGTGTGTGTGTGTGTGTGTGTGTGTGTGTGTGTGTGTGTGTGTGTGTGTGTGTGTGTGTGTGTTGTCACACCTTTCACCATGGTGTCCAGTATTTTTGGAAATGCCACCTGGCAACCCTAGTGGCAGACTAAACACCTTCTGGAAGATGGGCGTGGCTAGAAGTATACTTCGTATCTTATACCGAGTGACAGGATGAACACAGAAGGTGGGCGTAGCTAGACCTCTGCCTAGTCACTTTGCAACATAATATGGGGAGAGGGGAGTGATCCTGCAACAACTCATGTAATTAACCCTTTAGGGTCCTTAACCCCCTAAATGCACATAGTAGTCCCGGAGGGGGGTTACAGAGATAATGGTGGATGGTTGCAGACCTATCTGAGGCATGTTAATGTGCTCACAAGTGATATTTGTATTTACTCTGCGCTTAAAGGAGCAATCCAAGCTAGCAACTTCTTTATATATAGCATTGAAGCAGAGGGTCTACAGAGCTGAACCCCATTAATATCAGCTCCTGGGACACCATACTTCCAGAGATACTTACCTCTGAAGTAGGTGCTGGTAGCCGCTCCAGCTGAGCAAGCAGGGCTTAAAAGTTTAACACTCCCACGTCACATGGGCCAATAGGAAGCCGTGCTGATGACATCATGCCTTCCTATTGGCCAGCAAAGCCAGAGATCTTTGAACAGCAGCCATTACATGATCTCTTGCAGTCGAGCAGAGCGGCTACCGGCACCTACTTTGGAGGTATCTCCGGAAGCAGGGGGACCCCAGAGCTGAAATTAACAGGGTTCAGCTCTGGGAACCCCCTGCTTCAATCCTATATATTGAAGAAAAAAAAAATTGCCAGAATGGATTGTCTCTTTAAGTTCACAAAACAGGAGAAGTGTATTGTCATGAAAATGTTAGCAAAAAAATCCAGGCATTAAAAGTCAATGTCCAAGTCAAATGACACTAACTTCAGGTCACTTGACCTTTTACAACAGGGGCGCGCTACTGGGGGGCGCAAAAGGTTCTCTCGGGGGGGAGCGGTGCTTACAGAGGCCCTGTGCTCTTCTCCAAAGCATTTAAATTAAACGCCGGGGGATCGCGCAAGGCCTCTGTAACTCACGTACCTGATCTTCGGTGGCTTCTGGCGACGCATCGCCATGGCAACACGGCGTCATGGGTCACATGCATGGCAACGCGACATCACACTACGTCATGTTATCAGAAACTCTGGTGACAAGGTAAGGGGGGGGTGTGAGCAGGGGGGAGAGCAGGAAGCAGGTTGCCGACTAAAAAATTTGCGCCCCCCTGCTTTACTAGATATACTGCCATTTTCACGATTTCGCTAAAAAACGTGAATTTCACATAAATTAAGAGAAAATGTGAATTGTGTTTGAGAACATATCGCACAGCGCTAGTCTAGAGACTTCTGGTATTTGTATTTTTTTCCCACCAGTTAAAAAGATAGCAGGTGTTTGCTATAGAACTACAGTATAATAAGGACGAGGCCGATGGGATTAAATAATTGTTCAGACAATTAATGAAATCTATGCTGAATGTTTCTTTGATTGCTTTGGTTTTCCATGTTTCCCCAAAACACAGATTTCTGCCTAGCTTCACTTTGATTTGTGAAACACAAATACATTTCTCAACATCATTAACTTTAAGTTTGTTTACATTAATGTTTGTAGCTGTGGTTGTGTAATTATTTTTACATTCATTTACTCTGGGGGTTACACATTTTCATTATTTTGAAAATACCATAAAAGCTTCAAATCTCAATAGAGAGAAAATACGAAACAGTTATGAAAATGTGGATAATTAGTATGGGGAGAGGTTCTTTTATTTGAAAATATAAAATATGCAATACTTAATCATTTTCATGTGGAATGAGCTGCAGTCCAAAAGCATATAAGAATGTCTGGGAACTAATTAGGAATATCAACGCTTCAGCAGAAAATGCCAAGGGTCATTAATACAGTTGAATTGGAAAGAACTTTCAAATTCCTAATGATGCCTAATTATAAAAGTCACTCTGCTTTATCCGTGATGGTCTGTTCTTCTCCAGTGTGATTTTGTTTATCATTGATGCCAAGTCTTGTTTTTGTTGTAATTAAGCAGTATGATGGCACAGTGTAGCCTGCTAAAAATGTGCTGCTAAGATGATTTATTATGCGTGTGTGGGATCTGCCTCAAGGAGAAGAGCTGCTCAGTGAGTAAAGACACTGACTGGCGCTGAGTTTGAAGCAGGGGAACCTGGTTCAATTCCCAGTGTCGGCTCTTTGTGACCTTGTGTAAGTCACTTTATCTCCCTGTGCCTCAGGCACCCAAAACATAGATTGTAAGCTCTACAGGGTAGGGACTGTGTCTGCAAAGTGCTATGTAAAACTAGCAGCACTATACAGGAACAAACTATTATTATATTATTACAACATCAAAACAAGTTACCTCTTCAAATCCATTCATTTTTCCTTGTATCATCCCTCAGGTACCTGAACTTTCCAGCTTTGAATACAAGTTCATTGTAATTATATGCGCATGAGTTAAAAGAACAGTCCATGCTGCTCGATGATATTTTTAGTTTGTTTTATTCACCAGGTGAGAATACTTTCCATGTAGACACAAAAAGGCTGAGAGGTCTAGCTCGGTACCGCGGTGAATAGAAAATTGCAACATCGGTAGAGGACGTCGCGATTCACCATTCGTGATGTCTGTCTTTTTTTTTGGCGCAGCAAAATAACAAATATTTTTGGGGCCAGGCGTGATCTCCGTATGTCAGTGGCCAGGGATTAGCTAAGAAGGACCTACTACTTTAGGTGAGATTTGGGGCAGAACTATTTGGGGGGGGGGGAGTATTGCTGCTCTAAAATACTCTTATTGTGTATGTGGAAATATAAAGATGTTCCCATCTTGTCTGAAGTTATAAAGTCATTTTCTACTGTTGCTATGTTTAAAAGATGTTATTTTATGCTTTGTAATAAGAGTATTTATTTAAAAAGTTGGAGCCTGCTCATCCTCTGATTACGCGCTCTCTGGCCATGTAGCACCACCTGAAATGGAAGTATAAGCCTTCAACTAGTAGTTCCAGAATTATCCCACTTTTTAGCAATCCAGATTTTGAGCCAGAGCTACCTGAGCCTGTCTTCCAGATACAGAAATCGGTGGGCATCACCAGACTTCGAGACCTAGTCTCGGGTAATGGCATTAAACTATTTCCAGATCTACAAGAGAGTAAGAAATTACCCCCCTCAGAAATATTTATATACAATTTAAACATTTTGTTATGCAGACTCATGTGAAACTATCTCACCCCCTCCACCCCTCCCCCACGCTTATAGGCTCAAATAGGAGGAAGGACTGGGTGAATCATTAGATCAGGGGTCTCAAAGTCAGTCATCAAGGGCCAAAAACAGGACAGCTTTTATGGCTATCTCTGCTTCAGCATAGGTGCTGAAGCAGGGATATCCATAAACCTGGCCTGTTGGTTGCCCTTGAGGACTGAGTTTGAGACCCCTGAATTAGATGTAGAAGATTGGGGGAACATCTGTAAGGCAGCGGCCAAGAGCTCGATCTGCATGGTCACCAAGGTGTACAAATTATTGCTGAGGTGGTACATAACTCCAGTAAGGTTACATGCCGTCAATCATTTTCATGCATCTGCTTGCTTCAGAGGGTGTGTATAAGGATCTCCAAAATGGATGCACCCTCACTTTGCTGCCTCTACCAACAAGGCCACCAAGGCAGGAAGTCAGACACTGCTTGAGCTTCGTAAGGCTTAAATTCCCCTCTCTCCTTGCCTGTGCAAGATACTTCCTACCTTGTTGCATGCTAGAAGCCTTGTTGCCTGCCTCAGACACCTGCCTGCCGCCGGACTACTCTGCCTCTCTCCAGCTCTGACCACGGAGTTGTGACCTTGACCGTTCTGACTCTCTCCTGCCCTGAACTGTGACCTCGACCATTCTGCCTCTCTCCTGCCCTGACCATGACCATCCTGCCTCTCTGCAGCCCTGACGCAGGAACTCTGACCTCGACCATTCTGCCTCTCTCCTGCCATGACCTAAGGAACAGAACGCCTACTGATTCAGGATTTAGATCCCAGGCACGGGTGAGTCTATACTCTCCACCTCTGCCTAGCGGATCTGTCTCCTTAACAGTACAAAGTGACATATGCAAGTGTAACAGTGTGAACAAAATGGCTCTGTCACATATGGTATATGGTGTTTTTTCCAGTGATAATACCATATTGGCAACAAATATTGTCCTTTACAAATTCTTTATTCCTTAAGACCAGTCCCTGTGCACCACTTTGCTAGGCAGATGGGTTCCTGTTGCTCCTAAAAATTCTTCCAAACTTTCCTGTCATTCTTTCCGCAGCAATATTCTGTAACACAGCTTCATGGAATAAGCAAGACATCCCATCCATAAATATTGTTAAACAGTGGATTTGGCATGTTCTGTAAATGGAAAGACACAGTACAGCCTTTCTGAGAGAGAAGTGTTATAAATATGCCTTGATGTGGGAGCCCTGGTTTGTTTCGGCGGGTAGGCAAGGCCTTACTATACATTTCCCCCCTGGATGGGTTCCATCTGGTCAGAATCTATAGCGCCACCATCACTAGTTGAGTATCCAGGAAGTAACTACTAGTCCCTTTCGTGGACTTATCGACCTGCTGGTATGAGGTTTGTCAAAATCCGTGCCTGGTTTTCAGAGTCTGGTCCTGGATTTTGCTCTTGCTCGCCCTCTGTGGCAGAATCGTCCATTTTTGCTCCCGGCAACTTCCTTTAAAAGGACAGCCTGTCAGCAGGAAGTTGCCGAGCAAAGTTCCAGTTCATGCTGAGTACATGCAACGTGCTTACCTATTGTCTTCCTCGTTACCAGACCCGACTCACGTACCTCGACTATCCTTGTCTTCCACATGCCTCGACCTCTGCATCCACACCGACTACGCAACTCTGCTGCTAGCCCTGACCTTCGGCTTACGACTCACTACTCTATCAGGACTCTGTCCCTCGGCTCAGGTCGGTTCTTTCACCTTCCTACCTCAGCCCTGTGGGTCCTTTTCCTGCTTGAGACGAGCATCGTTACAGCTGGTGACGACCATATTTTTCCCTTTTTTCTCTCACCATACTTCCCTTTTTATTTTTAATTCATGATGTAAGGTATTTTTAGAATCAATAATTCGTTCCCCCATGTTCTCCCTCTTCTTTTCCTGTACCCCACACAATCTGAAAATAAAGAAACGGTTGGGGGGGGAAAAGGTTGGAGTCTATTTTTGGATTATTTAAATGTTGAGTCTTAAAATACTAATAAGAATAAGCATATAACCGGAACAAATAACATATATAATCATATTATTCATCCCTTGCAGGAAAGCTATTGTGTTTTATATTTTAGAGTGTTGTTCTGCTATACTTGTGTTTGCCTGTTATTCAAGTTGTGATATGTGTTTTATAGTACACTTGCTCTGTATTTTCTGGGGTAACATGTGGCCCTATCACCAATAAATATTTTCTTCATTTTCTAGTGAAACTGGAAAGACTGATTTACATAAAGCGAGCTAGCTACATGGTTGTGATGGAGCTTTAATGTTACTGCACATTTGTTTACACTTAAAAACGCCACTGCTAAGGGGTTTACATCATCTATTAAAGATAGATAACCATATTTGCATTATAAAGAACTCTTAAAATGCTTCACAAAGGGTTTTATCCCCAGAACATATTTCAAACAATTTATGTTTGAGTTGAAGAAATAGCTGCTTATATTTGGGAATGAGAGGTTCTGTGTTTTCACCCAAAAAATAAAGACTGGGATTAATTATTGCACCCCTATCCATCGCACCCCTATCCATCGCTCCCCTATCCATCGCACCCCTATCCATTGCACCCCTATCCATCGCACCCCTATCCATCGCACCCCTATCCATCGTACCCCTATCCATCGCACCTCCATCCATCGCACCTCCATCCATCGCACCTCCATCCATCGCACCTCCATCCATCGCACCCCTATCCACCGCACCTCCATCCATCGCACCCCTATCCACTGTTACCTGCCATTGACTTGAATGTCCTCACAGTTGTGCTTAGTGAATCTCCCCCAAAGGCTTGTGGATGTATTGTTACTTTAACCCAATTTGGTACAGTACAAATTTTAATAACAGTACAGCAGGAGTGGTCGATGGCAGTACCTAGTGGCCATCAACAGGTCAGGTTTAAAGGATATCCCTGCTTCAGCACAGGTGGTGCAGTCATTGACTGATCGACTGATTGAGCCACCTGTGCTGAAGCAGGGATATCCTTGAGGACTGCAGTTGGCCACTCCTGCACTACAGGATACCTTGTGCATGATGCGTATGTCTTTCAGCTCTAACGTTTAATTTTAGTTTAAATGTTGTTGTGGTTACTCGCTGCAGAAATAACACGTGCAATTATCACAGCTCATAAATAAGATCTCTGTTGATAGAAACCCTGTGCATTTTCCATTTTTCCCTTTCATAGTAGCTTGTGATGTTGAATCTTTTGGCAGTTATGGCAATATTTATCACATACCAATACCAACTCATACATGTGTCTGAAACAAATTATACAAAAGACTGTACCATCCCAAAGAACCCTTTAAGGCAATCAGGGTAAACGAATCACAATGCAGCCCCCAACCCTGCTCCCAATAAATACCTGAAGAAAGAAAAATAGAACAAACCACTGTATCCACATCTTAAAGGAGATTTATTGTGACATGTAGTTTGGATGATGTGGCAGTAATCACAACAGGTGAAAGGTCAATAAAGCAGCTCTAATGGCATGTAACAAGATGTCTCCAAATCTAATCTTTGGGAGGTAAAACCGTTTTCAGCATCTCCGCATAATTCATTTGCATACTTTAGTCTCAGTAAAAATAAATTGACGATATACAGTAATTCATTTGAACTGGAGGTATTGTTGTCCTTTCTGTATCCCAAAAGAACATCTTTAAACCATTCAGGTAATATTACAAGCAAGAACTATTCCGGCCGTCCCTATTTTTCATCTTGGGCCCCCATGTCAGGAGCCCTCCTAGGGACCATTTTCTTCTCTGGAGCTGGACCGTGTTATTTCCAGCTCTGGGGCCCCCTGCTTCCCGAGACACTTACCTCTGTAGGGGTGCTGGTATCTCTCTGCTGTTTAAATGTCCCTCGGGCCAATAGGAAACCGTGATGTCATACCTTGCGGCTTCCTACTGTCCCACATAACGCAGGACATTTAAACAGCGTCAGCACCTACGGAGGGAAGTATCTCGAGAAGCAGGGGGTCCCCAGAGCAGAAATGAACACGGTCCAGCTCCAGAGACCACCTGCTTCAAACCAATGTTAAAAAAATACTACAGTATCGTCAGCAGTGCCCCCTGAGACATGCCCCCCCCCCCCCACCCCCCCAGGCAGTGCATTACCTGCTTACCGCCTCGGGACATACCTGTGGGACAACTGCATGAATGCCTTGCAGTCATAAACTGTCTTCTGACGCAAAAAGGTATCCTAAAGGCGTGGCATGGCACCTCTTGCTAAGTATGACCCTAATTTGGTTGCATTTGCTATATAACAGGTATTTAAATTACAAAGCTCCAGAGACTTTACCAATGTAAGTTACACATTTATATTTAATACCTACAGTGGGTCCAGAAATAGTTATTACGACCGACTGGCCAGTTGTGGTGGGATAAGAGTTGTGGTTTAGAAGTTCTCCTTTGTGATTGTGCCTGGTATGGTTTTTCCCAGTATGAAATGTACGCTGTAGCCTGTAAGATATGTAAAACCTCCCTGATAATTTGCAGGTGCATCTTTATATATTCCCTGCACACAATACACACTAATTATAACCATCCTGGCAAATTCTCATCTTATAACCATCCCCAATTCTGCAAACAGACAGCCCAATTCTAGGCATGCGTGTCAGACATTCCATACATTCAAATCGAATAAAGGTTCTACCCAAAGTACTCTAATTGCCTAATAAGTATGCAAATTAATTTTACACCGGGTATCTCAAAATCCCTTCAGGTTTACAGCCCCTAAGGATTGGTGTAGGAGACTCCTGGCATACAGGGCCATATTTACTAAGTAGTGCTCCAACACACCTTATAGTGTCGTACGAATGCTACACGTGAATGGGTCATAAGTATCTTCAGAGCTACAGTATTGTGTTATATAGTTTAGCACCACTTAGTAAATATCGCCCATAATGCATGTTTTTTGCTCTGTATTTAGTAAATAACCCCCAGATAAATATTTATTCTTGCTGAGCAAGTAATTTTCCCTTTGGAGAATGAGATGAGTCCTGTCCCAAACCAGATCTTATCAGGTGTTTATGTGAATATCTTTATACAGGCAAGTATGTGCGGGCTAAGGAACTGGTCAATATACTGCAGGATTACAATGTACCGTCTCTGTGTTACATTGTGAAGGTCAAACAGATTCAGGAGTTATGTCATTGGGAATGAGACAGTATAGTTACTGTGTATATATACTGTATATATATATATATATATATATATATATATATATATATTGTGACAGAGTCCAAAGATGTTAGGCAGCTTTCTGCCCCATTTTAGAGCAGAAAGTGCAGGAATAGTTACAAATGATCCGTTCCACAGCTTCCCATTAACTCAGGCAGCTGGATGGAAAATCCAGACCACAGATTACAATGGCTCTAGTTCTCCCTCACCTGCTCTTCTAATCACATGCACAGGTATTTAGAGCAGAGAGGTTTTGCATTTCACTCTCTCTCCTTGGAGCCTGGGGGCTGGGGGTGTCGCTACTCTCCTGCATCCAGTATCGAGGTTGACGGCCTCTCCACGTATCACAGTACCAGAGGATTTGCCTGGACACCCCAAACAGATAAGACAAACAAATGGTTACTGCTGTTGCTAAAAGACTGTGCTGTATCTTGTGTCCCTAAATGAGAGAGCATTGTTTTAAGCTGGGGAACCAGTTTAGTTGGCCAGCAGCTGTTAGAGAGACTGATTCTGATGTGTAGTTAGATCCCTGAAAGGGATAGGATTTGCTTATATGATTTTGGTTTTATTTCTTGAAATAACAGTGTGGGAAATATTGTAACACTGAAATGTGTGAACTGCTGAATGAAAGTATCTGAGTATCTCTAACCTACACATGTTAAAGCTGCAGTACCTTACTTGGATGAAAATAAAGCAGGCAGAAGCCTGAGTTAAGCAGCATAATACTTTGCATGATCCTGTTTGTTGTATAATTAACCCTAGAAGACTGTGTCGGGAAGAACCCAGACAGACGTCAGCACTACAAAAGAGGGGCGTTTGTCACATATGGTGGAGAATGCGGGCAGACACTAAAGTCTGTGGGTTTGCAAATAAATGCGGGGGTTTAAAATGGCCGCCCAGCTGAAGTAAAATACAGATGCTATGAGTGAAGTCTGTTCCACTGTGTATATCAGTTGTGCTTCTAGCATACACAGAGAATGTGCGAAGTGTGGATGCAATAGCACCCTGAACCCAAACAGAAAACCAAAATGTTTTGCTGAAGAAAAAAAAAAAATTTTTGCATCTAGCAAGTGCTGTTTGTAAAGCTAATGCCTTTTGCTGAAGTGAGTGAATTTGCAGCTAGCAAGTGCTGTATGTAAGTTGCTGAAGTGAGTGAAATTGCAGCTAGCAATTGTCCCTGCCGGGTTTCTAAAATGGCCGACGTGAAATGTTTGTTGTGTAATGTACGTAACCATACAAAACAGTGTCCCTTCAGGCCATACTATGATCACGACCCTGGAGGAGAGCCGTACCCACAGATGAATTTAGTATGCTGGGCCTGTCGTGAAGTAGGTCACATGGAAGATGTGTGCCCCAAAATTTTCAAAGACAAACAGCTGCAAAAGCAAGCAACGCCCTGTGAGTGCAAGCAAGATGTGGAAGCTGATAACAGTGAGTGTGTGCCCAGGACCACTGATATCTCTGGAGCTAATAAAGCAAAAAGAAAGAAAACTGTTCCTCAAGTCACAGGGGAAGTGACCGAGCCACTTGAACCTGCACTGTCAGGACATGCGTCAGAAAGGCGCCGAGATGAGCAACAGCCCATAGGGCCTGGCGCAATCGTCCCAGGAATGACGACACGCCTAGAGAGGACAAAGGCTACTGCTACCATCATAGGCAGAGAGCCAAGCGAATCAAAGAAAACAAGAACTGACTGGAAACTATGCTATGAGATGTCCCAGAAAGATGTGCAAAACTTCATCACAGAGTTGGGGGTTTCTCGGCAAGAGGCTAGCGCGCTTAAAGCAGAGCTGGAACTCTCACGCCATGAGGTCTACGCTCGCAGCACAGAGCTGTGTACATTGAAGGAAACCTATGAGAATACCCTGAGTAATTTAGAGACTGTAAAAAGAGAGAATGTAAGTCTGACACAGAAAAAATCAGACTTGACTGACCAGATCAGTGAAGGTGATGAGAAACTTCACCAAGCAGAAAAAGTGGAGAAGCAATTGATCCAGGAAAAGTTAGAAATGCAGGAAGCACTGCAGAATACAGAATCAGCGGCGATCCAGGCGACACAATCTGCAGAGCTCCAAAAAAATGGAGGCGCTGATGCAAACCCAGAGCAAGCACCAGAAAGAGGTGAAGACCCTGAGGGAGGTCTGGCACGATCAGGTTGGAGAGCTGCAGAAGCAGATGGCTGAGCGCGAGATACAGTGCGCCAAGAGAGAGGAGGTGTCTGTCCGTCAGGTGGTTTGCCTGACACTGCGCTATAAAAGCGAGATGGCCGATATCTACAAGCAGCTGGACCACACGGCAAATGAGGGGGCCCGGCTGCAGCTGGAGCTGGACAAGACCCGGGAGGAGTACCTGCAGCTGCAGGTCAAGAATAGAGAAAATGAAACAGAGTTAAACCTCGCTCTGAAACAGATGACGCACATGGGAGAAGCGGCTAAAGTGGTTCAGTCGGGCTATCAATCCTACCTCCTAACCAAGCAAGCGGTACGTTCCTATACGTGTATCTTCAATGCTGTTGCAATATTACGATTTGCTATAAAGATGAAGTTGGAGAAAGAGATTCCAAGGCTAAAAGAGACACGGTCACAAAAGGAGACCAGGGAAAGTAAACTCAATGCCCTCACTGATGACAAAGAGGAAGGAGAAAGAATTGACTTTGATTGTGCTGCTGTTATTCCAGAAACAGATAGGCACCCTCCTGAGAATATACTCCCTGATCTGGAATTCAAAAATCCAGATCCTCAATTTCATTTACGTTGTCCAGAAGATCATCAAACTAGTGGACACACCCAGGACAACACAGAAGATGTTTTAGCCAAGTGGGTGGCAGTTCCTGAAAACACAAACTTGTTGACAGATCCTGATGACATGGTTAATATGGACTACGTTTGTACAGAGGCAACTAGGTCTCCAAAACCCAAATGCCTGGTAATGGCCACAAAAGGGAAATCAAAGATTGAAAAGAAAAAACAACGAAGGTTAACACGGCGCCTGAATAGTTCCATATCTCACCAATCTGGACCACACTGTGGAGCCAAGGAGAATCTGGTCCAAGGGTCTCATCAGAAGCTAAAGAAACAGTCCAGTCATTTGCAGGTTGCAGCGGGCTATGAAATAAAGTCAAAGGATGCAATAGACTGGAAGTCAAAAAAAAAAAAAAAAATTATATTTGGGGGAACTGACCGATTTTTTTTTTTTTATTACACGTGTGGACTATGTCACGGACACTTAACTATGCAAATAAGCATTTTGTCAATATTACAATGTTATATTGGTTCTCTGTGTTGAAAATGTAGCTAAACTACAAATTAATATACAGGGTTGATGGCCCTTAAGATTACAAGGCTGTAGTATAAGAGAAAAAATATTGGTAGCTTACAATATGAAAAAAAAAAAAAAATGCCCTTTTCGGTTGGTAAATTTATAATGAAGTTCATATTCGTATCATGTGAATACTTAATGTTGTACTGAGGAGTTAGCTCAAGTATTTCAGGTAGGACGCTCACCCCAGTGAGGTCCATGGCCGCTCACCCCAGTAGGTGTGAGCTGGGGAGGGGGATATGTGACATAGTCCAAAGATGTTAGGCAGCTTTCTGCCCCATTTTAGAGCAGAAAGTGCAGGAATAGTTACAAATGATCCGTTCCACAGCTTCCCATTAACTCAGGCAGCTGGATGGAAAATCCAGACCACAGATTACAATGGCTCTAGTTCTCCCTCACCTGCTCTTCTAATCACATGCACAGGTATTTAGAGCAGAGAGGTTTTGCATTTCACTCTCTCTCCTTGGAGCCTGGGGGCTGGGGGTGTCGCTACTCTCCTGCATCCAGTATCGAGGTTGACGGCCACTCCACGTATCACAGTACCAGAGGATTTGCCTGGACACCCCAAACAGATAAGACAAACAAATGGTTACTGCTGTTGCTAAAAGACTGTGCTGTATCTTGTGTCCCTAAATGAGAGAGCATTGTTTTAAGCTGGGGAACCAGTTTAGTTGGCCAGCAGCTGTTAGAGAGACTGATTCTGATGTGTAGTTAGATCCCTGAAAGGGATAGGATTTGCTTATATGATTTTGGTTTTATTTCTTGAAATAACAGTGTGGGAAATATTATAACACTGAAATGTGTGAACTGCTGAATGAAAGTATCTGAGTATCTCTAACCTACACATGTTAAAGCTGCAGTACCTTACTTGGATGAAAATAAAGCAGGCAGAAGCCTGAGTTAAGCAGCATAATACTTTGCATGATCCTGTTTGTTGTATAATTAACCCTAGAAGACTGTGTCGGGAAGAACCCAGACAGACGTCAGCACTACAAAAGAGGGGCGTTTGTCACAATATATATATATATATATATATATACACATATATATATATATACACACATATATATATATATATATATATATATATATATATATATATATATACATATAATCTAAATGAATCATACATCATTAATACAAATTGTCAGAAGTTCAGACCCTGAGCAGTTTGGATAATTCAGAAAGAAGGAATGTATTGCTCTAAGGCAGAGTGGCCAACTCCAGTCCGACGGCCACCAACAGGTGTCCCTTAAAGACTGGAGTTAGCCGCCCCTGTATAAGATTAATAATGATTAATTAATGTATACGTTATATGGGAAAATTACAGCATTACATCTCTGAATTGCTAACATATGCACATGTTGGAGAAAAACGGTGCTTAAATTATACATTAGAAGTGCAGTATTATTTGTGCCCCATTACATTGGATCCCACTTTAAGCTAATGCCATCCATTTCTCTATTACATGGACTTATTTTTAAAGAAGCCATATTGAGCATGATCAGAACCTGTCCTGCTATTTTTATGTTAGCCTCCTCTTTAACCACATTTGCGGACCAGGTCCCTGATATTTTCAAATCAGTGTTTTATTTTCAGTATAATCAGCTAGACCTGGAAGTGAAGCGCAGAATGGGATTACAGATATTATTTAAAGCCAGCACTATGGACATGAACTCCCTCCCCCATCATAAATAGGCCCTTTTCTCTGATATAAATCTGTGCAATCAGAGATCAGAAACAGAAATGGAATAAGCAGCGGTTGTACAAGAAAAGACAATTCCTCACAATGACAAATATGGATTTTCCCATGACTGCGCC
The DNA here is from genome assembly GCF_040206685.1 of Ascaphus truei. Classification (NCBI taxonomy): domain Eukaryota; kingdom Metazoa; phylum Chordata; class Amphibia; order Anura; family Ascaphidae; genus Ascaphus; species Ascaphus truei. Next base: position 48,485,822 of record NC_134490.1, on the reverse strand, counting down.
CGATATCCTGGCAATTTGCCCGCAGACGTACTCCCTTTGGTTAAGCACACACTTGCCAGGGGCTGCTTTTATTTGTAGCTCATCTCATTTTGCCTTCAGAGTGTGTGCCTGGTTTATTTCCTGCTCACAATGGGCAATTTGCAAGAATAATAGAGAGGCGATCGAACAGATTTCCCCAAACATGTTGCAGAAGGTTTGCACTCACAGAAAGCTGTGCTTTCATGTAACGACATGCAAGATGGTCTATTCAGGGCTACAGTTTGTGCTCATCCTTACCTGAGCGTGTATAAAAAATGTTGCATAGTGATACATGGATACAAAGATACAAGGTAGTGAGAACAGAACAACTGTGCATGCTAGTACAAAAATATGTTTACAAGTATTTCAGCATGAAAACGATGTGAAAATAGATACGATATCTAAATGTTTGTCGTTCCAAATCCTGAGCTTCTTGGGATAAAGAGTCTGGTGATAACTCTTTCTCCTATTAGAACAGTAGAGCATAATGTAATTATTAGAAAGGGGATTAATTGAGGGACCGCTGACAAACCTTAGTTGGGTGGTAAAGAGAAGACAAGTGACCTTGTGGTTGCTGAGCACCTTTATTTTAAATGTATTTATTTATTAAATGTTTTACCAGGAAGTAATACATTGAGAGTTACCTCTCGTTTTCAAGTCTGTCCTGGACACAGAGTTATAATGACAGATACATGGCTACAAATACAGTTATTAATGAAGACCATTGTGACCTAATATTGCATATAACAAAATATGGAAAGAAATGTAGCAGGGAACTCCAATGTAAAGGGTCAATCAGCTCCGAGGAACGCCTGCAAAAATCATTGTATATTCTGTTTTCTCCACATCAGAAAACCACTGAAGATTTCATAACAAAGGATGTAATCAGGATACGACAAATAAGGTAAAGATACTTTATGTGAGACTTTGTATTGTGGTACTGGTTCCAGCTTTTAAAGTGGGAGACTGTGGTTTGAAACCAGCGCAATGGTTTGTGTGACCTTGGGGAAGTCACGCTAACAAAAATAGGCTGTGAGCCACTGAGAGAGCCACGGAGAGCCTGTCCTGCTGTATCACTGACTACATCAGCTGGTCTAAGGGCATAAATATGCACAGCTTTGTGATGATTTATATGTGAATAATTATTTAATTCAAAAAAGATTATATCCAAAACACACTAGAACACACAGACCGACATCGTTTATTTGTTCTAATAATGACATTTAAACAGAAACCAGTCATTGACTCCATGTCTGAGGAGGAACATTTTGTGACAATCTGTGTACGTGATTCGCTTCTATAAACTTCTTAAATGCCACACGCTTTCCTGCTGGCAAAAAGTCAGCACCAGGAAAACCTGGGAGGCTGGGCTTAGGGGGAAGAGAAACAGAGAGAATGCGGAAGGGGTTCTGGGACTGCTTGTGTCAATCTCCTTCCTATCACATTGATACAATACAGGGGGAGACAGTATTAGGGGGCGGGTGTGGAGAAACAGCCTTAGTTTTGTCATTTAAAAAAATCCCATTGCTTTAAATTGGGCTTTTTTTCTTTGATACCTTTGGTTTCTGATTTCTAGCAACTCTGTTGCTGGAAGGACCTGATAGATAAGGCATGTATCTGCCTTGTCTTTGCCCCTCTTAATAACGGACCTTAGTTTCTCATTCTTCTAACAACGCACAGTTAATGATCTCATACGATAGGACACTGACAGGGAGATTCACTTTGGTCAATGCTGGATCGGGTACGCAATGTCCCCCCCACAACTGACCTTAGTAAATCTCCCCCTAAGTTCCAGATTTACTAGGTAATGGATAAGATGTAAGGCCCCTGACTTATGGTTTAGCATCACTTCGTAAGCACAGCTTTAACCCTTTTGAGTGCCATATGACGTTGCTCTCCAGGGCCCCATGCTGTGGTGGCTCTCCAGGGCCTCATGCTGTGGGGGCTCTCCAAGGCCCCATGCTTTGTGGCTCTCAAGGGGTCCCATTATGCAGTGTCTCTCCAGTGGCCCCATGATGAAGTAACTATGTCATGGGTGTTAAGCTGTTTTGTGTAGGGGAGATCACATGCTGATATCCTGATTGGCCGGCTGAGGAACGGAAGAGGTGGACACGCCCTGTCAGTGACATCACAATCACGTGGTCACTTCGAGATTGATTGCAATGCGCCAGAGGAGCTGTGGGACTCTGGTGTTGTGACCCCTCCAGCATGCAAAGGGTTAAGACCTAGGCCTAAACCATCATAGTCTAAAGCAGGGGTGTACAACTCATGGGCTATCAACAGGTCAAGTTTTCAGGATATCCCTGCTTCAGGTGGCTCAATCAGTGGCTCAGTCAAAGACTGCACAACCTGTGCTAAAGCAGGGATATCCTGAAAACCTGACCTGTTAGTGACCCTTGAGGACTGGAGTTGGCCACCCTTGGTCTAATGCTACGCTCTGTGCAGGCAGAGACACCGGCTCATCTATTAATTGACAGCTACTCCACCGCACAGAGGTGAGCAGCCCATATTAACAGACAAAATTGGTCACCCCTGTCCTTGGAAGTGGGACAGCCCTCTCCCTAGCTTTCCAACTTAAAAAAAAAAAAAGAAGAAGCAGATTTGTAAGAAACCTTATTTTTTTTTGGCACTCTTGCATCATAAATGTTACCATAAGAGGACTCCCTCCCTGCCACACAACTCCTAAATATAAAGTAAAGAGACCTCAATGATCGTGTAATACATGTTTAGTTGTATGTGATATGTTTAGATGACGTGTTGTGCCCCTTCTGTGCGGTTTTGCACATGGTATGCCATATGAAATAAACGAAATAGTGATATGCTGCACACCATTAAATAAATATACAAACAGTATTACCGGTGCTGCTGGTTCAAAAGGGGGATACCTGTAGTGATTATCCAAGCATGAACAGTGATAAGGAAAGATCCAGCGCTCCACGGATTTAGCAAAAAAGTTCAAATTTATTGCGCCATACACAACGACCTTAGTAGGTCTTTCTCAAGTGAAAAGGCATAATGCCTAAGACAAAAAAACGGATATATATACCCCCCACAATCAACAGAAAAGTGCTAAATTTGCAGGTGTTTAGTGTTTATCACTTTTCTATTGATTGTGGATGGTATATATATCCGTTTTTTTGTCTTAGGCATTATGCCTTTTCACTTGAGAAAGACCTACTAAGGTCGTTGTGTATGGCGCAATAAATTTGAACTTTTTTGCTAAATCCGTGGAGCGCTGGATCTTTCCTTATCATTGTTCATGCCATAGGAAATGCAACATTTGTACAATAATATGACAGGTTAAGTGAATGATCTGACCTTCTGTTCTGTTCTCTCTGATTCCCAGTGATTCACAGTGCAATCCCCTAGTACTAAATAAATTAACATGCAAAACAACAACAAACACAAATTGAACCAAAATAAATATTAGTCCGTACCAATGAGGACATCACAAAAACCGACACTATTCTCATGGAGTGTTAAAAACATTAGCCATGCAACTGCGCTGCGGTTTCAAACCCATTAACCACATGTTCGTAAAAGTGAGATTTCCTGTTCGTGTTCATGTTTAATTTAGTTTTCATATCAGTTTATGTACTATTTAAATATATTCCTGTTATATAATATGTACTTTTAGTTATATTTTATCTAGAGCAGGGGTGCTCAACTCCCGTCCTCAAGCCCCCCCCCCCCCCAAAAGGTCAGGTTTTCAGGATATTCCTGCTTCAGCACAGGTGGCTCAATCAGTCCCTGCTTCAACACATGTGCTTTAATGAGAGGCTCAAATTCTGACTGAGCCTCTTGTTTAGCCACCTGTTCTGAAGCTGAGATATCCTGAAAACCTGTCCTGTTGGGGGGTGGGGGGCTTTATGATGGGAGTTGAGCACCCCTGCTTTATGGTTCCTACCTATCTGAAGAAAATTGTTCAAACAGTTTATATTTTAGTGCTGGGGATAGCATGCTGTATGTTACAGTTACATAATAGATGAGGTTGGAAAAAGACATACGTCCATCAAGTTCAACCTATGCGAAACTATATGCTTTGTGTGATGTTTTGAGAGCTGAACACATAATCTTGTAAACCCATGTCCCAGAGAGCTTATAACATAATTGGTAGTGAGGAAAGAATACAAGGGTATATGGTCATTATTTGGGCTGTTTAGTTGTAAATGTTTATAAGTGGCTGGTGTTATCCAATCCATTTTACTTGTACGCTGTTGGTTCCACTATCAGCAAATGGTTTAATTAGAAGAGGATGCAGGAGCATAATAAAGATAAATGAATGAATGTTGCACCCAGCAAGGGAGGAAAGTGCTTCAGATTTCTGTGCTGTGAAAATTCCAATTGACTGAAGCACATGAACCACTACTCAAACCCTAAGGTTACCAGTTGAACAGATTGTACCAGCAGGACAGGCGTGCCATTCAAATAGCACAGCAAATAAATCCGCAACACTTCACCCGCAATCTGATGGATCGTTCTCAATACTTAAGGGCAATATAATGGAAGGCTTGAGTAATTACCTTTCCACTGTCCACGTCTTGCTCAAGAAGCCAATTAGTTTGTGTTAATGGTTAGAACGAGCCTTCAGAGCACAGTCAAAAAGTATTATTTCCTGTGCGACAGCGCGTACGTGAACGTCCCATATGCAGTGGCAATCAAGCGTTAGTGTCCAGGACAATATCAGTGACCTGGGACTTGACTGCAGGTGATTTGGTCACCCATTGTATAAAGCAAAGTCTGAGAGCCCAGAGACTCGACAGGAAAGGAGACAAAGCAAAAGGAAGACAAACTGTAATCAAAATGGCCATTTGTTGTTGCACATTTTTATAAAAAGTACGCAGACAGCCACTGTGCACAGTTAGTGTTTATCAGCAAGAAGGGTTTTAAGATGGAGGAATGGATAGTTGCACTAAAGTATTTAAGATTATACCAATTTACTTTGCATTACACTGGCCCCATTTCACCCCAGAATCCCTCTGTGCCTTCCACCTCTTACCCATCATTTTGGATAATATAGTGAAATCCTCAAAGGGTGGAAAGTACTTATGGCTAGGGTTCTCCACTCCAATCCTCAAGGCCCCAAACAGGTCAGGTTTTCATGATTTCTCTGCTTCAGCACAGGTAGTGCAGTTGAAGACTGAGCCATTGATTGAGTCACCTGTGGAGAAAGAAAGAATCCCTATATTGTGGCACTTCGAGAGAAATCACCCTAATGAAAACTTTATCTTTATTAGATAATTTAAAAATAAAACTGTTTGGAGAAACCACAAATGCAGGACCAAAAAACTAAATTAAAAGAATGGAGAGGTGTGGTGAAAGTACTAATATAGCAGTATTTTATATATACCTTCTTACTAGTCTTAATTTAACACTTTAATTGTGTATGGATAACCTATCTGTATTCTGAGTGAGTAGGTGTAGCTAAGATAATGTTATATCTCAGATCCCTTATAACCAATCGTGTAAAAGATGTAGATTGGATAGGATATATTACACACAATCTCAGTGGAACATGTCACTGGTGGAGAGGTATTGGTTTAACTGTAAGGCTGAGCTTGGCTAAATATAGTTGGTTGCTGATGTAGAGTAACCATACATATAGCCCTGGCTGCCTAATGGTATCAGTATATCCAACCTCTAACAGGTGATTCTGGCCATTCTCCCTCCACTGCAGAGGTTAATGAGAATTTTCAGAAGTAGTGTTAGGACCTGCATACTGGTCATGCCGTGATGTGGCTGCAGGCTTATAATGCTTTGGCCAAAGGGTTTAACTAAATTACCCTTACTCATGAGAATACTAACATTGAAGTATTTAGCTATGTATTTTGTCACATTGGATGTAGCATTGAGTATTTTTGTCTTTTGTTGTAAAAAATAATCACCTATTGGAACCTGGATTAATATGAGAGTTCTTTTTATATCAAATGAAAGTATACAGAGCATGCTACATTTCACAGGTCTTTCCTATATCTGTACACATAAGGAAGAGATCTGCGAGAGTTGAAAAACGTTGTACACTATAAGCTGATCCACTTAAAAGGCATCATATCTACAACAAATCTACACGGGAAAGGAAAGTACTAAAATATGCGGTAGGAAATGGTATGGAGTGATGAGCAACGCACTGTGTTCCACTGCATTCCAAAACTTGGAAAAAACTGATGGATGCTGGATCGTTAGAAAATAACTTTATTCCGAACTAGTACAACATAGAACAAAACAGGACTCCTGAGAAGAACCTCTGACGCGTTTCGTGTATGCATGCGCTTTGTCAAAGACAAAGTTCAACTTCAGCGCAGCACCACAGGCTCAAAGGTAAGAGGTGTGTGTGTACTGCACCGACACACTTTATTCGAGCAAATACCCAGTATGTACCTGGCAGATACCTGGAATGCGCCGCTCCTCACCTCTGACAAGCCCCGTTGCGTTTGCCTTCCCAGCCTGGGTTCATGCCTGGCTGACGGGCGGCTGATCTGTTAAATGATAATGATTAGGATTTAATAGGCTGCAATGCTTCGCGTGTCTACCAGATGGCATAAATTCATGAATTGTAATGCAGTATATATATATATACTGTGCAGTATTGCAGCCAGCAGGAATAAAATGCTTCAATCCCTGCCTGGAAAATACCTCAATGCACTCGGGCAGAAAACAGTCACAAACCTCAATACACCCGGGTATACCCGAATTCGTGGGACTAGCCGAGCTCGAATAAAGTGTGTCGCCAGTGTATGCGTGAGCAAATGCAAGGGGGGAGAGGGGGACGGGGGGGGATTGTTGGGGTTCCTCCGAATTTCACAATCTAATTCTAGGGTTCCTTAACCAAAAAAAGGTTGAAAACCACTGCCCTTGAGGCTCATGAGGTGTCTCCAAGACGTTCGCTACAAATAATATGTAATGGCGGATCCCAGGCATTATAAGAGGTTCCTGAGGGACTGCACAATTAATATGGCCCTAAAATGCACCTGAGTTTGGGAGGTATAGCTGCCAATTGCAGGAGGAGCTTCCAAAGTTGCTCCACACAATGCTTTCCATCCACAATGGCCAGGCATGTGAGTGACAGCTATACACCCCCTCTGCCCCCCGACCCCCCTCCCACCCCCCCCCCCCCCCCTGCATGCTGCCTGCACACACTGAGGGGCAGTTTGGGGCTATATTAAAGCAACAGAACACCCTGCACTAATCTTTTTTTGTTCTATGATTGAAGCAGGGGGGTCTCTTGAGCTGGACCCCATTAATGTCAGCTCCAGGGACCCTCTCCTTCCAGAGATACTTACCTGTGTAAGGAGGTGCTGATATCTCTGCAGCCAGGGAATTTGTGTGCCTAATGAAATGGCGGTGTTTAAATGTCACGCGGCCTAATTGGAAGCTGTGATGTCATCCCTTGCAGCTCCCTATTGGCCTGCGTGACCTGGACATTTAAACTCCACTCCTACAAAGTTACGTTTTCTGTAAGCAGGGGGTCCCCGGAGCTAAAATTAATGGGGTTCAGCTCCAGACCCCCTGCTTCAAACCTAGAACAAAAAATGTTGCAGTGCAAGGTGTTTTGCTGCTTTAAGTGTATGTTCCCTCCATAAACTCCGGACACTACACTGTCTGAGATCGGTCACACAGTTTTGTTAGCAATGGTCTAATGAGTAGGCAGTGCGATTTATTAATTAGGGAGTCGTGGAGCCTGTAGCAGGGTTTAAACAATGTAAAAAAAGGTTGGGAAACCTCTGATATATATGTAACGGGTATTCCCCCTACCCCAATCGCAGATAGAGTGCATGTGAGGGGGAACCTATATGTCACCAGGTGTGGTGCGTATACCTGCAGGTTCACAGGAGGTCTGAGCCTCCGCTGATGGGAACCTGTGGTGAATTATATATAAGAACAGTTTACTGTATAGGAAACATAACCATAACATCACATCACATGTCATCAACAGTACTTCAGTGTCACCCTGTAACACTACTCCCCATGGGTGATAACCCAACACCATATACCAAAGTCCCAAGTGTCCCCAGAGTCCCCCTCCCACCCACGTGTGAGACAGCGCTGCCCACTAGATGAGATGAGGTTGGTGCACTTGGTGTATGATGCAGATACCTGCCGGGTATGTCCACACCCGGATGCGCAGATGCGTGCTTGGAATCCCTTGCTTCAAGAGATGATCCAAGATGCCTCCGCCTTTTCCTCACCAGTGGGTGGCTCCTGCATGGAGTGATCCACCTTTAGACAGTCTCTGCCTCTGCTATAGCAGAGGATAATTCATCTTCCACAGCAGTGCCAGGATATACACGCTTCCTGGCTGAACCCCCACTTACCTAGGTTCTACAGGACCCTGTACCTATTCTAAGGGGAGTCCCTGTAGTAAACCACAAGCTGAGGTGAGTAGGACCTGGCTGGGGGCTAAGGGGAGACTTCTGGCCTAGTGCAGGAGGGTACTCCCTCCCTGCAGAAACACACCCTCCCCTCTCTGTGTCCCAGCTCCTACTAACTCATGTGCTTCACAGTCTGCTTCCTGACTCTGCACACAACAATGTATCCTTCTCCAGCAGGAGAAGCTGCAAGCTCTATTGGCTGTCTAATGAAACACACCTCTATTATGGACGCCTGTCTATGTGGCAGGCTCCATATAGTGGTGGTGTACAGACGATGATGTGTATAGGTGGGTGGGAAAAATATAAATAAATGGAAAACTTACACGGCCTTGTGTAAGTTCTATCCCAACAAGGTACAACTCTAAAGACACCTTGTTGGGATAGAACTTACACAAGGCCGTGTAAGTTTTCCATTTATTTATATTTTTCCCACCCACCTATACACATCATCGTCTGTACACCACCACTATATGGAGCCTGCCACATAGACAGGCGTCCATAATAGAGGTGTGTTTCATTATATTGATTATTAGTGTATCGGGTATACCACTAACTGTGCTCCCCCATCTTCTTTTTGTATCACCTTGTTCATAAGGATCCTGGATAGATCCTGCTGGGGTTTGAGTCACAGGAGAACAACTCGAAAGATATTGCATCCAGGCTGTATTACCATTCTTTTTATTGACATATTTATATACGCTTCATAGAGATAGCGCCCGGGTATCTTTCCAAATCACTATTGGCTGTCTGGCTGCATGTGACCTGGGTGAAAGTGCAGTCCCCAGAGGCTGCTGGGAATTGTAGTCTTTTATGGCCCTCTTTAACATTGGGGCCTCGTGCGTGAACTGTAATGGCCGCCGCTTCTCTCCACTGAGCATGCGCAATTCTGTAATGGCCTCCGCATCGCCCTAACTGCGCATGCCCGACTTCTAGGGGTCCCTGCACTACGGAGCGCCTCTTGTGCCAGTTCTCCCACACTAAAATGTCCGCCGCGTCGCGTCTGCACATGCGCGAGCCTCCGCGCCCGTGCGGACATAACAAAGATGGCGGCGCCCTGCCTCCGACGCGTTCGCCCCCGCAACTGCCTTCTCACTGGTGAAGGTAAGGGAGAGGGACCGGAATGACCGGGGAGCCAGAGGGGACCTGGCTACATATATGATAACCTTTATGTAGCCATGCATAATAATGGACTGCAGACATCTTCCCTGTTGGCAGTAAGCCCTGGTAAGTACAGGCTTGCCAGCAGTAGTTATGGAGGTTTTCCCTCACACCCTGCTGAGGTGCCCTATGTATGGATGGGAGTGGCTGCATGCTCTGAGTCCCTGCATAGTGACATCAGAGATGTGCCTGCCCCCTGAGGTATATAAGGCACACCACTGTCAGTTAAAGAGTGGTTGTTGCTAAAGAGTTGGCTCCTGTAAAAGGGATTGCGGGACAGCTTTGTGACCCTAGTGCCATAACTAAGGGCCAGAGTGAACCGATCAAGCCTGTCAAGGCCACACTGTGTCCAGGGACCTGGCGCAGGGGTGATCACCCTACGGGGAGAGGGGATCCCACTCCGATTAGGAGGGCAGTACCTGGCAAAAGGACAGCACGGAGGAATGTGCGGCTAAAGCCGAGAGCTGCATCGGGCAGTCTACAACAATCAGATCATCAATAAAGATGCCCTTGTTAAAGATACCCCCACTGTGTGAGTGTGAGTTTACTCGACAGTGGCTGAGACCACCACGAAGGAGTTCCTCACCAGGACCATCTCCCTGCGGAAGCACAGATCCTGATGAGGTGGAGGCGCTGCACATGATGTAAGTTGGACTCGCACCCACTACCTCAGCTACCTGTCCTGATGACATCCCCTAATACCATCAAGCGGGAGACTCAGGAGACCTGTTACTTGCAGGTGCACCACCATACACGATCACGTAATGGGGACCGGTTAGACCACCCAGGCCAATGTGAGATTGGGTGGGTCAGACAAGGGGGTCCACCCGTTACATTTGGAGGCGCTGCTGAGATAGATCTGTTGACAGGACAGGCTTTTGCTAGGCACACACTAGGAAACAGGGAGAGTGTCTGCTGCCACTTTGTGCTGCGTGGGACGGAGCCAGGGGTAGTCGGGGAGCTGCTGGAGCTGCAGACCGCACAGACGCCTTGGGATCCTGCTAGGGGTTAGTAGGTCTGGAGAGGGGGGCTATTGCTGTTCTAGTCACCTTGAGGTAGCGCTAGTGGGGGACGCCTGAAGGGGTAAACTGGTAACTTAGGGCAGGAATTCTGGAAGGGTCCGCGCTAGGCTAGCCAACAGTAGGTAGACGCCCAAGTACTGCATGGAAGAGCCAGAGTACTCTAGTCTCCATTCCAGACCACTTACCACGAGAGGAGCACGGACTGGGAGGAAGGAGAAACAGTAGACACTGAGAGAGTGAGCCTAGCCTGAGGTAGTGCAAACACGAGTCAGATCTACGTTAGGTACACAAGGTGTGCACAAGGCATTTTTATTGTACTGATGTGGTAGCTGCCCCACAGAGCGGAGCTCCATGTACAAGAATCCTATATTCATCGATCGAGAGAGAACCGCAAGAATGGAGGATCTGCAAAGCGCAGAAGGCCCAGGATGGCGGACCGAGGAAGAAATCGCACCTGTTCTGTGCGAGTATGAGGAACAAGCTACAGAAGAGACTTTTGTGAGCCTGTTATGGAATGGCGTGAAAGCTGCGGCTGCGCCGTGTTTGTCCTGTTTATGCCCTTGGGAAAGTAACCCCGAGGACAGTGAGGACGACAGCATTGTGAGATGGGAGGAAAGAAATGGACTTGCTTATCATTCGATACATAAACAACCAAACGCTACCTCAAATGTGATGCAAAAAGACAATACGAACCAAGATGGCGGTTCCCGCGTTCCCGGGACACCGTGTGGGCCAGCTGCAGAAGATCTTGCAACTTGGCAGTTTGCTAATTGTTGGCCAGGATTGGCGCCAACGAGTAAACCCCACCCTGTTGGGGAAGTTGGCGCGAAAGCGGAGCCAGGCCCAGACGGGATTGCGCCGGAGCAGGGCGTTGCCGGATGTCCTGGTGGAGGAAGAGGTCTCGATTGGGGACCCAACCCAAGATGGCGGCGAGGCACGTGTGTACATGGAGATGATTTCCGGTGACCAAAGCAGGGTCGACTGGGAAATGATCGCGCCTCTGCGGTCGAGCAGTGGAAGCCGGTCGCCTACGTCAAGGAGGAATGGGCGTTCGAGTCGGAGGGTGAAGAGTCCTTCCACTGGTGAAGAGGAGAGACTTTGTTGTGGAGCGGAGTCAGGTATTGCCAAGGAGCAGGTCGTAACCCTGCCAATGCCTACCGCCCGGTCCCGTCCCCACACCCCGTCCACTCCCAAAGTTAGCCCCAAGGCCCTAGATAAAGTTTCTGCCCGAGTTGTTTTTACGTTTGTGTCAACGTCTAGTCTAGGGATGTCAGGGGAGTCCCGGGGCCCTTCTGAGGAACGGACTGGAAGCCTGGACTGGGGAACGACGTCCGATGATGGATCGGTGGGAGGTGGGAGGATTTCCCGACACGTATCGGTGTCTAGTGAATGCCCTAGTGAGTTGAGGGTAACCATTGGGGATAAGTCACAGCGCCGGGGAATTGCTGCTCCCTTCAGGGTACTTCAGGGGTATCTTCTGGTGGGCCCGAGGAAGAGAAGGAACCCCTAGAATCTGGGCAGGAGGAGCTCAGAGAGACCAGATGGTGGGCGCCCCTTTTTGAGGGATATGTAGCGTGGCTTGACCGCACCCGCTTCATTCTAGAAAGGGATGGGGTGGTGGATCATTGGTGGGCTACTGGGGAGTTCGATGATGAAGCGTTCCTTACCGAATTGCGAATGAGGTGGGGTAAGATTAAGCGGGTTTATATTACGCCCAAGGGTCCCGCGGGGTTAGAGGATCCCGTGGAAACAGACGAGCCCCTGTCATGGGTGTTGCCGGGGAGAGCGGGATACGCTAGGTTGACCCGGGCATGCCGCGCTGAGCGAGCCATAGCAGCTAAATATAAGAGGTCTCTTGGGCTTGAGTACCCTTATGTCCCTGAACCTCTGATGAGGGAGATAGAAGACAACCGGGAAAGGTGGCTCCGGGCTGACATCGAATACTATATTGTTAACAAGGGGGGTACCATTACGGGAGATCAGGCCGAGCAGCGAGTTGCGCAGTTAATGCGGGTTTGGAAGATTGGGCGCAGTGTCTACATGCATAAAGTAGTATACTCTAATGAGCGAGGCCTGCCCCGGGAGTATAGCGTTACTGTGACCAATGCTGCGGGAAGGGAGGTGAAAAATCCTGACCCTAGACACTATTATTAAATTGCGCAATAGAGTGTCTGTGGTTAGTCGGACGCTCCCTGCTGGTCAGTGAGCGTAACATTATAGCATTATTATGTGAATGTAATGATGTTTGACATTATTTGTGTGTTCTTTTGCAGTGTTTCCTGGCGCAAGATACACCAAATTTAGGTCCCAGCCGGGACGGTGGGGATTCACCAGGGGGAGTATGTAGCCATGCATAATAATGGACTGCAGACATCTATCTCTCTACAAGAGTGCGGGACATTGGATGAAGAGGAACCCATCGCAAGCCAGCGGAGTGGTGAGGAACCTCCTTACTTCCCACCGGCTCCTGATCTGAGTGTGAGCCCGTGCGCTTCGACATCAGTGGTCTCAGGACTGGGATCCAACGTTCCCGAGGTTCCAGCAAGTAGTTGGACTGTCCCAGAAGTGCCGGGGACAGGTCCCGATACAGCCGAGGTTAGAACTGACAACGTCCCCGAGGACCTGTTGGCCACTGTGAAGCACCGCAGTGGTAAGGTATCTACACTTTACCCCCTGCCAGGTGACACAGAGACTGTGAGGAAAGAGACATTGTCCATTGCTCGCTTCCCAGTGGGAGCCTCGCAAGTGTGTAGGGACAAAGACTGTGTGGAGAAGGATTCAGGGAAAGCTGCCTCCTTTAAGCCCAAAAAGGAGCGCTCCATTCACCATTTGGTGGAGCGCGGAAAAGGTCCCGACCTCCTGGCCTGCCGCATCCATGCCGCGGATGGCCGGGTAAAGGCCTGGTTAAGAGACATTGTCCTTTTCCTTCCACCAGGGGGAGGAAGTAGTACGGAACCTGTGACTGTCACCCCAGAGCGTGCTCTACAGGAGATTTTTCTGGGGGAGGCTCACGGATGCAAAAGTGAGGTACCCCCACATGACAGTTAGGGGCACCCCACAAATGGTCTCAGCAAGCAGCTAACACACAGATGGCCTTGGGTATTACTGTGTGTGATATGCCATGTATCAGTGATGTTGCAGTCAATATGTTACGTTGTACCGTTTATGCAATGCATTTTTATTGTGTAACTTTCTGTAATGTGACGCTGGTATTTTCACCAGGGGGAGAGTGTAAGGGGGTCACCCCCGGTTCCCCTGATCTTCCTTTGCCCCCTGCCTTACCCCTGTGGCAGTGGGGAAAGGGGACGGCGACTTCTCCCGGCAGGCACCGCCCTCTTGGTTGTGGCGCGAGCTTTGCCCATGCGCAGTAAAGATCGCGCACGTGGTCCCCATAGAAAAGAGCTGTACCAAGAACTACAATTCCCAGCAGCCTCTGGGGACTGCACTTTCACCCTTGTCACAGGCAGCATTGAAGCCAATAGAGCTGGCAGATTGTCATGCTGCAGAGTTGCAACAATGTTGTGTGCAGACAGGGTTTTTGTCAGTTGGAGCTGGGGAGCTGAAGGGGAAGGAAGGGTGCAGGGAGCAAGTGCAGCTCCTGCATCGAGTAAGGTCCCCCAAATCCCAAGTAAGGCCCCAACTCCCCATCAGGTTAGTGGGTAAGTGCTGAGGGATGGCCCAAGATAGGGACGCTCCCCTTAGTGCGTGTGAGTGCTGTCTTGTCAGGGTCACGGCTGGCATTGCTGTGAGGCCTGACAAGAAGGCATAGTGTTAGCGTGCAGCACGTTTGCTGTACGCACCCCGGGGGTTGCAGTGCGTGGCTGCGAGTGCTAGTTCTTAGTTAGTCAGGACTGGGAAGAGTTAGGGGAGCGGAGCAGGCTATTAACCCCTGTAGGCCCCTAGGAGTTTCCCCCTAAGCCATCAAGGTTGCTGTGCTGTAGGGACGGCCTATAGTACAGTATTGTCCCTGTAGTTATAAGAGTCAGTTAGGGACTCAGCGGGAGCTGCGCCTCCGTGCAGCGAGGTGGGCGCAGTTCATCGTTGCGGCTGCAGCAGTCTTCCGGGTGGTGGTTCCGGTGTTCTTCGGCCGCCGTATCCTTTGTGAAGCCAGTTGCTGATCCGAGCACAGGAGTGCTCGGGCAGGTACTTTATGTCAACAAGTGCACCAACGGGCCCTTAGCTTAATAGTGACTGCGCAGTCACCCATATCCTATCTCTCTACAAGAGTGCGGGACATTGGGTGTGGATCCTATGGACACGGGGTGGGATCATCCTGTGTTGGGGAAGCGTCCTGTGAGACGCATTAGTTAGTGTCTCCTCCCGAGAGAGACACCCGTCATTCTGTGCATGTTTTATGGAGTGTTATGTTTCCTTAAGTAAACAGTATTGGTTATCATACTTAAGGTGTGTGAGTATTGTATGTGTCCTGCGAGGAACAATTCCTGCTCTGCTAGGAACCGTCGCAGGTGGAGGCGCTGCACCGAGTACC
Source organism: Ascaphus truei (assembly GCF_040206685.1). Classification (NCBI taxonomy): domain Eukaryota; kingdom Metazoa; phylum Chordata; class Amphibia; order Anura; family Ascaphidae; genus Ascaphus; species Ascaphus truei. Next base: position 48,470,766 of record NC_134490.1, on the reverse strand, counting down.
GTGTTACTCTTAATATAATTGCCCCAGGTTCCCCGTGGCGGAAGCTCAGCCCTCCTGCGAGCCAACAGGTAAAGCACCACACCTGGTAACACCGTAGGTTCTCCGCACCCACATTGTATCTGCGATTGGGGGGGGAATACCCGTTACATTTATATAAAAACAAGGCAAGCTATTTTACTTAGAATACCTAAACAAGTTCATTTTCACACAAAATGGTATGCTTCTGGGTTTTTTAAAGCACACATATCTGTCAGTTTACACATTCATGTGCCTGAGAAGAGCAGCATCTCTAAGGGAAGACGATTTATGGTGTAATTACCTTGGTATACTACTGTACAATCTGCAACTAATGGAAAAGAGATTTACAGACTACACTTCACCTGTCACAGTATCTCTCTTTACAGAATGTTATGAAACTGGGAAGAAATAGTGATTGCCATCACCGGAAGCCAGAACGACTTGTTAACCACAGGGAAATGCCGCTACTCTTGCACCGTGCCATAAACTATTACTTTCCATCTCGCTGTTTCTCCGTGAATTTATACTGCTGCTCCATGTACACTCATGCATCATCCTAACTTGCAATCTATCTCTATATACTGCTTACGTTCGGCAAGTCAGGGCTCCCTCACACTGGCGGTGACAATTGTAGTTTCCCTTGTATGAGTGCTCTTTACCCTTTGTGTTTTATACTATGAAGCAGTGTGTTACTCTGTGTAACGCTCAAAAACAGGAGTGGCCAACTCCAGTCCGCAAGGGCCAGCAACAGTTCAGCTTATGAGGATATCCCTGCTTCAGCACAGGTAGTGGAGTCAAAAACTGAGCACCTGATTGAGCCACCTGTGCTGAAGCAGGGATATCCTTAAAACCTGACCTTTTGGTGGCCCTATATTGGGGCCTATTCAGTAAACTGATAAGTGACTTACCGACAGTTTTGAGCACTTTTCGAGCGTGTTTAGCTATTCAGAGAGCTTCGATAACATACTAAACTTGCTTGAAAACTGCTTCTTCCCGATTGGTATCATTCTCGCAACGTCAAACTGGGCGGTAGCTCAGAAAATGCTCAAAGGTAAGATATACATAGATTGTATTTTATTCAATTGTGTGTTTTTTTTGTTGCCATTGTGGGCATAGTTTACCACAGTGATAATCAATGGGTTTATTGTCTACTGTGTAATGGATTGTACTTTTATGTCGATTTAATTTCATTATTATTTTTTTTATTTTTTTTAAACAAATGGGAAAATGCGCTATTAGTCATATTTGGCTACTAGTGCTTTTGCCCATTTGTATGTGTGGTGATGGGGGTAGAGGGGGTGGGGGATGGAGACAGTTTCCCAGGGGAGGGTTGTCAGGCCTTCCGGGTGGGTAAAGGGGGCGGGTTTAACCCCTTAATTACCACAGCGGTTAATAACCGCTAAATCAATAAAGGGTTACTGGCCAGTAGTTCGTTTTATTTTATTTTATTGTGCTGCCTAATGAAGACGTGGAGGCTTAAGATGAGGGCGGCCTTCATCCTAGCAGGGATAAATACAACTTTTATATACTATGTGCTGGCTAATATTGTATTTTTAATGGGCAAATGCGCTATTATCCAGGTCTGGATATTAGGCCTTTTGCCCATTACAGTGTGTTGGGTGGCCATTGCTTGCCAATGTGGCTATCTGTGACACGTTGAGGGCATAGATTACCACAGTGTCAATCAATGGATTAAATGGCTAGAGTTTGTTTTATAGTAATGTATATTTATAGTAATGTATTTGAGTGTATTGCATTGTAATGATTATTTGAATGGGCAAAAGCGCTATTAACCAGCTAATAGCACTTTTGTCCATTTTCTATGTGGTGTTGATGAAGAGGGTAGTTGTCCCGAGGAGAGTGCTTAGGCCTCACTGTGGGGGTAACCCCTTCATTACCTTAGCGGTTGTAACCGGCAAACTCGATCGGTATGGCATTTTCCTACCAAACGGTATCTGGCTTGCGAGAAATCTTTCTGAATACCGTGATAACACAAATGTCATACAGTGAAGTACTGTAGGAACATGTCAACCCCATCAATATGGCAGCGAGTTTATCAAAGCCCCCTGAATAGGCCCCTGTGTGTCATCATTGGGACCTTTTCTGCTCTGCAATAGGTTTCAGGCTTATCAAGCATCTAAAGGATTTAGATGTCACAGTCTGTAGTCAGTTATCCTCTCCATGGGGAGCTTCAATTTATAGGACAGCAGTGAGAATAACACAGTATATCTAAGCATTTTTAGCGCTGTTGTGCCATCTTCAACGTATCATTTTCTGAAAGTCAATGTTTTAATCTAAGGGGGCTTGTATCAATTTGACTATTGTAACGTGTGCTTAAAGCTGCAGTTCAAGCTCCGTTTTTTTTTTTTTCTTGTTTTTTTACTTCAATAGTTACATAGTTACATAGTAGATGAGGTTGAAAAAAGACGTACGTCCATCAAGTTCAACCTATGCTAAATTTAGACAACAGATACTTTATTCTATATCTATACTTACTTATTGATCCAGAGGAAGGCAAACAAAAAACCCCATTAAGGGGAAAAATGAATTCCTTCCTGACTCCAAGAATTGGCAATCGGATTAATCCCTGGATCAACATCCTTCCCATGTATACTTATTTGGTATATCCCTGTATACCTTTCCCATCTAAAAAGATGTCCAACCTTTTTTTGAACAAATCTATTGTATCTGCCATCACAGTCTCCATGGGTAATGAATTCCACATTTTAACTGCCCTTATTGTAAAGAACCCTTTCCTTTGTTGCTGGTGAAATTTCCTTTCCTCCAACCTTAAGGGATGGCCCCGAGTCCTTTGTACTGCCCTTGGGATGAATAGTTCTTTTGAAAGCTCCTTGTATTGTCCCTGAATATATTTGTATATAGTTATCATATCCTCTCTTAGACGCCTCTTTTCTAATGTAAATAAATCTAACTTAGCTTGCCTCTCCTCATAAGTTAGAATGTCCATCCCCTTTATTAATTTGGTGGCTCTTCTCTGCACTCTCTCTAGTTCCATAATGTCTTTTCTTAGGATTGGTGCCCAAAATTGTACTCCATATTCAAGGTGTGGTCTTACTAATGCTTTGTAAAGGGGCATAATTATGTTTACTTCCCTTCCATCCATTGCCCGTTTGATGCAAGATAAGATCTTGTTTGCCTTTGCAGCTACTGCATGGCATTGGGCACTATTGCTAAGCCTGCTGTCTACAAGCACTCCTAAATCCTTCTCCATCAAGGATTCCCCCAATATATCTCCATTTAATTTGTAAGTCGCCTTTTTATTCTTGCATCCCAAATGCATAACCTTACATTTATCTGTATTAAACCTCATTTGCCATTTACCTGCCCACGTTTTCAGTCTCTCCAAGTGCTTCTGAAGAGAAATTACATCCTGCTCTGATTCTATGACCTTACACAATTTAGTATCATCAGCAAAGATGGAGAATTTGCTCTCGATCCCAACCTCAAGGTCATTAATAAACAAGTTAAAAAGCAGGGGTCCCAGTACCGATCCTTGAGGTACTCCACTCACGACTTTAGCCCAACCTGAAAAAGTTCCATTTATGACAACCCTCTGTTGTCTGTCCTTTAACCAGTTTTCAATCCAGGTGCATATATTATTACTGAGTCCAATTTTCTTTATTTTGTACACCAACCTCTTGTGTGAAACCGTATCAAAAGCCTTTGCAAAATCTAAGTAGACCACATCAACTGCATTACCCTGGTCTAAATTCCTACTTACCTCCTCAAAGAAACAAATAAGGTTAGTTTGGCAAGATCTATCCTTCATAAATCCATGCTGACTATTACTAATAATTTTGTTTTCCATTAGATATTCCTGAATATTATCCCGTATTAAATCTTCAAGTAGTTTCCCAACTATTGAAGTCAGGCTTACAGGTCTGTAATTCCCCGGGTGTGATCTAGCTCCCTTTTTAAATATAGGTACCACATCTGCTTTACGCCAATCTTGTGGTACTGAGCCTGTGGAAATGGAGTCCTTGAATATTAAATATAATGGTTTTGCTATTACTGAGCTTAACTCATTGAGAACTCTTGGATGTATGCCATCGGGGCCAGGTGCCTTATTTACTTTCATTTTTTCAAGTCGCTTATGAACTTATTCCTCAGTTAACCAATTGGTCATTAATATGGAGGTTGTGGCTTCCTCCTGCGGCGCTACTATTGAACTTGATTCTTCCCTGGTAAACACAGAGGCAAAGAATTTGTTTAATACCTCAGCTTTTTCCTTATCTCCAATAATCTGCTTACCTATCTCACACTGAAAGGGTCCTATATTTTCTTTTCTCAGTTATTTGTTATTAAGGTACTTAAAGAACTTTTTAGGGTTGACCTTACTTTCTATTGCAATCCTTTTTTCATTATCCATTTTTGCTAATTTAATTGCCCTTTTGCAATTTTTGTTACATTCCTTATAATTCTGATACGATGTCTCTGTCCCTTCTGACTTAAAGAATCTAAATGCCTTCCTCTTCTTGTCCATTTCCTCCCCTACCTGTTTATTTAGCCACATTAGTTTTAACTTATTTCTTTTATACTTATTACCCAAGGGTATACACTGATAAGTGTGCCTTTCTAACAATCTTTTAAAGACTGCCCATTTATCTTCTACATTTTTCCCTGCAAAAACATCATCCCATTGTATTACTACTAGATTAGACCTCAGTTTATTAAAATCTGCCTTTCTAAAGTTTAAAGTCTTTGTTGAACCCAAGTAATTTGTTTTTTGATAATTTATTTCAAATGAGACCATGTTATGATCACTGTTACCCAAATGTTCCAGGACCTGAATATTTGTTATTACTTCTACATTGTTTGATATGACCAAATCCAGAACTGCCCCTCTCCTGGTTGGTTCCTCAATAATTTGGGTCATATAATTAATTATCTTTAAGCACCCCCAAAAACCTGTTTCTTTTTGTTGTAACGCTAATCTCATTGCCCCAGTCTAAGTTTGGATAATTAAAATCCCCCATTATGCAATCATGACCCAGTTTTGATGCCTTCTCCACTTGCAAATGTATTTTAGCTTCCTCAATCTCACAGATATTTGGTGGTTTATAGCATATTCCCACAAACATTTTCTTTATACTTTTACCTCCACTGCTAATTTCTATCCACAATGTCTCTACATTTTCGTCACTCCCTTCATAGACATCATACCTTATAATAGGTTTTAGATCTGGTTTAACATTTAGACATACTCCACCTCCCCTTCTATTTGTTCGATCCTTCCGAATAGTTTCATGTGGGCAATCTCTACTTACCTAAAGAACTGCATAGCTGCCGGTCCATTCGTTCTCCGTCTATTGAACGGCGACGTTTGGCGACATCTTTAAATTTGGGGAATGTAAATGGTTGCTATAGGAACAAACATGCTTGTTAAAATAGAATACAAGAAAATTGGTCTTTCAAAGTAGTTTTTTAAAAACTGAAAATGCTAAAAGTATTTTTTCTTACTACAGAACTGATTTATTTAAAAAAAAACACACATATAGGATATTGCTTGAACTGCAGCTTTAAGGCGTTCAATATATCAGGGTGCACCCCCTGCCTGCTCTCTCCCCCTGCTCACGACATCATGTGACATTGCATTGCCATTTAACCCTCCTGCGTAATTTGACTCCGCGTTGTCATGGCGACAGGTAGCCAGAAGCCGCCAGAGAGAAGGTAAGAGACATACAGAGGCCTCGTATGCTCCCCCGATATTTTATTTAAATGTTGTGAGGGAGAGCATGGGGCCAGTGTAAGCACTGCATCCCCCCAGAAAATGTTTCACCCCCCAGTTTGTGCACCCCTGCAATATACCATCCTACGAGTACTATGAGATATTTTCAATTTACATAATTCAATCATACATTTGATGCACGTTTCTTTGGAAGTCAGATAGATAGATCAGGCTCAAAGACAGGTGGGGGGTGGAGAGAGTGTGTGTGTCTCAGGCTCAGAGAGCTAGGGGGAGGTGTGTGTGTGGAGAGGGGGGTGTAAGGGGGCAAGAGAAAGGGAGGAGAGTGTAAGGGTGCAAGAGAGGGGGAATGGGAGGGGAGAGTGTGTAAGGGGGGGAGTGTAAGGGGGCAAGAGAGAGGGGGATAGTGTAAGGGGGCAAGAGAGGGGAGACAGGGTAAGAGGGCAAGAGAGAAGGGGAATGTGATGGGGGAGAGTGTGAGGAGAAGAGGGAGGGGGAGAAGAGGGATACTGAGCGAAGGAGAGAACGTAAGGGAGAGAGAGCATAAGGCCGTGCTTACAGTGCCGGCAACGCAAATTCGCCCCCCAAAAAAAGCATTGCCGCCACGTGCGCTTATAGTGCACGTGACGGCGGCAGGCAACGGATCCATCGCGAAAAACCGCCGCCGGCAAAATTTGATTTTTCAAGGGCCGTCGCGTCACGTGACGGCCCTTTAACAAATCAAATTGCGGGAATCCCGTGATGCCGCCGACCGGTGAAACATAACTTTCGCCGGTGGCGACAGGTGACGTCACCCGTCGGCGGCACAATAGGCAAAGCCTAAGGCTGCAGCCATAGCGCCTCAGTGTTCTGTGAACTCCAATGACACGCACGGCGGAGGCGGGCGTAGCCATGACGTCACCAGGCTGGTTTGCCCTCATTAGCTCAAACGATCACGTGATGCGGCCGTCACACAAAAAATAATAATTTGTCTCCTCCATATCCTGGCGCGCCGTTGCGCTGCCGCACGCACCGCATCGCGCACAGTATGGCCGGACTGGTTAAGGTAATGAATTTGTTTGTGTCCGCCGCCTAAGAGTTGGAGGGAGAGAGTGTAAGGGGGGGGGGAGGGAGTGTGAGGAACAGAGAGGGGAGAAAGGGTAGAGGAACAGGGGGAAGGTGGAGTTTGATGGGGGTGGGGGGAGGAAGAGAGGGTTGGGGTTCCCCAGAATATCACAACTAATTCTAGGGTTCCTTAAACAAAAAAAGTTGAAAACACTGATCTATCTGCTAACACAGCTTCGCTCTATGCTCTTTTGTTTCTTTTTTGTTTCTTTGTTGCATGTTCTGCCTACAAGCCGAGTACCAAGTTTACCAAGTTTACCAGCAGAAGAAGAGTAATGGATAGCACTGGCTAAATTAAATTTGTATTTTGCAAAATCCGTGGAGACTCTACTCTTCTTCCGCTTGGTACTCTGCATTTGGAAGGCAGCGGATCTTCCCTTTGAGAAGAGAGTATTAGTATCAGATATTTTCTTTTTCTGGTGTGCAGCATTTACCTTTGTTATGCCAAGTTTATCAGTCACACACAGATACCCTGAGAGAGTGTTGCCCTGATGGGCTGGGAACTCTACACGAGTATTATATATAAGTATTATATGTAAGCCCCTTAGACATCCCTGGAGATAGTATTACATCTGCAATTCCCACCCATGTAGGAACTTGATGCACAATTCTTGATGCACTGAAAAGTACCAAAAATGGCTTGCAATCATAATGCTGATACAGTGTGTAGCCTATGTTCCAAACCCCCCCCCCCCCCCCCGGTCGCAGATTGGACCGCTAGGGTGTAGTGAGGCCTGGATACATGTACTATGGTGGTGCATACCTGCTTGGAACAGGAGGGCCTGAGTCTCCCGCGTAGGTATGGGGGATAACAGGGCCAGGCTTCTGGGGTATATGCCTCCATCTTCTTTAGCAACGGTGCAGCGCCTCCATCTTCTGACGAGACCTATAGGGATAGGTTAAGATCCTCCCAGAAGAAGCTCTGGTCCCAGGGCGAGTGATCTTAAACTCACACACAGTCTTTTGTATAAAATAGCAGCACTCTTTATTGTCCTTGACACAACAGATCAGCAACACTTCATGCACAGCGGCGCACAGCAGTTCATATACTGCAGTGCACTTCAAATTTATACAGGTCTTTCCTCCTCTCCTCTAGGCTGTACCCTAGCAGGATGGGCTGTATGGGGCATCAATACCCCTACTTCCACCCAAGGGTAGGCCCTCTGGATGAGCCTAGATCTCTTCCCCCCTCACCCCCTCAGCAGGGTGAGGGGCATTGGTCCACAGCACTACAGTGCTATCAGCTCTAATCAGTATGGCTGAGTGTCTTCTCTCCTGTTGCCTGGAACTCCCAGACCATGCTCTCTCTGTTCCAGCACTCTCCACTCTCACAACTCCAACAGCCTCCACTCTCCAGACTGACACTCCTTTCTCTCCACTGCAACAGACTGAACTCTCCAACAGACTGGCCCAGACACACACAGGAGCAGCCCACTAAATAGATACAGCCCTGCCCCTTATGATGTCAGCAGGACCTCCCCCCTGTCTCAGGCCTGCCACAGTATGTGGTATGAAACGGGCCCGCTCCGGTACCTACACTGCGGTCGCGCTGTTCTCCGCCGGATCTCCTCTCGGCTCTGTAGTTGGCCGGGCCTTGGTTCCCACATCGGCAGGGTTGCAGGGAACTAGGGCAGCCTCATCGGTCGTCTCCGCCACCTCCATTAGTGTTCCCGGAGAGGCACCGCGAGGGGTCTTGATCATTGGCAATGGCTCGATAGGCCACAGGTAGAACATGCCACATTGGGGGCATCGTGCCTTCGTGCTTGGGGCCAGTCCGTGTGTCCTGCAATGTATGCACAGGCACCGGAGGTACTCTCGGCTGTCGAGTTCCACTACCAGGAAGCCTCCTGGGAACTGGAACATGGTCATGCTTAGCTCAGACATTATTGGCTCAGGGGTGGAACAGTTCAGTGTTTCAGCTCCTTGCTCTTCACTCTCACTTCCTGTCCCTCCCTTCGCTGGGGAGGACGCTCCGGATTGGCTCTCCTTGTGCCCCCTCTCTCTGGTGGAAACAAGAGGAGGGACACTCCTTCTTTCAGTGTGACGTGGCCTTGTCAGTTGGCCAGTCACAGCACAGGTGAGTGGGCTTTCGGCTTTCGCGCCACTCCGCTCCTTTCGAAGGGGATCTGGGTTTGGCGCCAAACCCCTGCACATCTCCCTCCACATTTCTCTCACAGTATCTTTGCGCGATTCACGTGCGCGCTCCAGAATTTGCGGGAATCGACATTTTAGCTCGGCTGCTAACTGCTGGGCCGTGGATGGCACTGCTGTCGCCATTTTGGACTCTTTCTTGCTCAGCGGAACACATGTAGTGACGGCCGCCATCTTTGATGAGCCCTCCAAATGTATATTTGCACTATTCTCAGTGTCTAGTGTAACACTCGTTCCTAGACACTGACTGTACCCACTGACACTCTCTGATGCTCTCTGCATGCTTTCTCTCTGTGCTTTACCCACTAGTATGATGTGGCATACCCCAGGCTAGGTAGAACTCCTTCTCTGTGCACCGCACTCGCTGACGGTTCCTACAAGTACTCTGTGGTGTGTTTTATGTGGGTGCTGGCTAGTGTACCGGGCATCTCCCTAAGTACGGGCGTCACCTACTTTTGGCCACTCATAGTGCGGGCCCTGGGCCATGGTCCCAGGACAAGTTAACAGGCTAACCCCCCCAGTTGCCTCACACTACCTGCCTCAAGGGACTAGGACAGCAATAGCCATACACCCATCTTACAAAACCCTCTTAGGGCACTGTAGGCGGACGCTCACAGAGGTATGCAAGGGAGTCTGGTTATAGTGAAATTAAATAAGGCTTTTATTGCGCCTGTTTTCTTAACATCAGGAAACCATCCAAACAAGGGGTAAACAAAGCTTCTATTCACTTGGGAGTATTTCTAGTGAACTACTATGCAATCCACAACTCCCTTTAGAATTGCATGTCTCCCAGCCCCAAACATATAGCATGAAATGAACAGATATAAAAAAAAGTCTTAGAAATGAAAGTCTTATCTGTTCCTTGTGGTTTGGAGGGAAAATCTTCTCTGTTCCTGGTTGCTACCTTTTCTTCAGGATTTGTCAGCATTCAGGTTGAGAAGTTTCCTCTGTGTCTTGCAAGCAGCCTCTTCTGGTACAGTAGACTCAAGACGTCTGTCCCCATGTCAGTCTCACAAGTTGTGAGAGTAAGGGACAATCTCTGTTTTGTCTCCAAGTTCAGCTCAGGTCTGAGCCTCACTTTTCTCAGCAATCTAATCAGGCAGGTGGTGTTTATTAATTGACTACCAGCAGTTAACCACCACACTGCTGGATTAGAGGCACATTACCTGAACAGGGATAACTCCCCTGTTATAGGCACCCAGGGCGTACTGTGCGGGAATCCACGCTCCCCTGACTACCGCTGGTATTACATGCCCTACTCTCTCCAGTACTTGCACGGAAGGTGCACTTCACTCTTCCCGCTCTGCCTTGCTGAAAGCCTGTCCTGTTCTGGATCTCAGCAGCTCGCCTCCAAATGTAGCCTATGTTACCACCCCCACACCCCCCCCCCCCCCCCCGGTCGCAGATTAGACCTCTAGGGTGTAGTGAGGCCTGGATACATGTACTATGGTGGTGCATACCTGCTTGGAACAGGAGGGCCTGAGTCTCCCGCGTAGGTATGGGGGATAACAGGGCCAGGCTTCTGGGGTATATGCCTCCATCTTCTTTAGCAACGGTGCAGCGCCTCCATCTTCTGGCGAGACCTATAGGGATAGGTTAAGATCCTCCCAGAAGAAGCCCTGGTCCCAGGGCGAGTGATCTTAAACTCACACACAGTCTTTTGTATAAAATAGCAGCACTCTTTATTGTCCTTGACACAACAGATCAGCAACACTTCATGCACAGCGGCACACAGCAGTTCATATACTGCAGTGCACTTCAAATTTATACAGGTCTTTCCTCCTCTAAATAGATACAGCCCTGCCCCTTATGATGTCAGCAGGACCTCCCCCCTGTCTCAGGCCTGCCACAGAGTCAGGGGCCTACCTCTATCACTCAAGGCAGGGCTTGGTGGGGGGAAAACCCATGATTACTACTGGTGCCTGCCCTTACCAGGGCTTACTCCAGTAGGAGAAGGAAATGTAGCCCACTATTTCTTACAGGGGCTCCAAGTGCTTTAAAATATTTGAACATGTATTGTATTTGTGACTCACTACACTTAATTTTTCTATAGACTGTAAATCTCTGGGGTGCCAAAGGATTTGAATCGATGTAATCATTCTGCAGTGGGCATGTATAGGGATGTGTGCACAATACTGCATGCTCACATCGGAAAATAGAAAAGGTTGGCATTTCACATGAAAGTTTCCAATATTTCCTTTTAGAGCTTATGCTGACCCTAGTACTTTTCCCAGGATCATAGCAGTTTTTCTTAAATTGATCCATATACTGTGTAGCATGTGTAAAAAGGGTGTACATCTCTTTCTCATGCTGGCAGTAAGCCTGGTAAGTATGCCGGGTTGCCAGCAACAATCATGGAGGTTTACCCTCACCCTGGTGAGGTGTCATATGTAACAAAGGAAGTGACAACATGCTTTGTGTCCACTGTTAGTGACACAGAGGTGGGTCTGCTTTCGAGTCTATATAAGACACAGCACTGCCAAAAGTTAGTGGTTATGTTCCAGTTCTGAAGTAGTCTACCAGAGTGTCTGCAGCAGTTCAAGGCTGTCAGAGTCAAGTGCAAGCTAACTACACACTGTGACCAGGGACCTGGCACAGATGGTGATCTCCCTTAGGGGAGAGGTGGCCCAACTCTATTAAGAGAGAAGGAACCTTCTGAAGGGGGGTACCTCACCAAGATGAGCGGCTAAGCACGACTGCTATGAGGTGCAGTCTGCCTATGGAGATGCCAATAAAGATGCCCTGGTTCCAAAGATCCCTTCTGTGTGGGAGTGAAGTTATTCCACAGAAGGATGCACCGAGGAGGAGTTCCCCATCAGATACTTCCCCTGCTGCCGCAGAGATCCTGATGGGGTGGAGGCGCTGTAACCGAATGTGAGTAGGACTCTAAGCACACTACCTCAGACGCCTGTCATGGTGATATTCCCCATACCAACCAAGCAGGAGACTCAGGAGTCCTGTTGCCAGCAGGTGCACCACACATCACACAGACATGTAATGGGGCCAGTAGACCACAGGGGCCAATGTGAGATTGGGTGGGGCCCGTAAAACCATTACAACTGTATATATTTAGTTAGGGCAGAATATAATCACTGCCGTCTTAATAATTCCAGGATGGTGTTTTAAAGAGAGAGAGAGAGCAGTGATAGGGTTAATGTTCCACACAATAGTACCCATTGATTAAAGTCTTAGAGATAATAATATAATAAGGATTGGGTTGTTTATCGTAATACCTTCTATGATTCCTAAGCACAGTGCTTGCTCAACAGATGAATTACATGCAGAGTTGTAGATTGCCAGTTTAATCAGTAACTATGAGACTTGGTGGTAATTTGTATTCTAGTAATGGAGTGAGCTGGAGATGTTCTCAAGGACAGTGTCGGCGACCTGAGCTAATGAGAGGGTCACTCACAGGTGCAGTTCTCACAATACCCTTATGCTAAGTGCTAAAGCATGGCATATTTACATGTTTAAAATATCCTGTAAAATATCCACCCCTCCACCAGGGAAGCACGAAAAGGGTCCGCGTTCCAGATGCAGGTTTGCTCAGTAGCAAAAGTGTAAATGTGGGGCTACGTATCAGAACGGTATTTTTAAAGAACATTAAATAATAGTTTTTTTTCCCTCAGAACTGTTATTTTTTTAATTGAATCCTCGCACTGTAGTGCTTACAGAGCTTCTCCCTTAGATGAAGCCCTGACTACACTGGAGCCCAGAACGTGATCAATAAAGTATGTGCCTTAGTTTATTTATCTGTGTAACACCTCTTCCCCCGGCCAACAGAGAGGCCGCACCAAAGCGTCCCTAGGTCTTTATAGAGGTGTAGGAGGTGATGATCAACGTCTCTTATTTACCTTGTCTCTCAGGGTGCTGGCATGCGTGCAGGGCTGTCTTGTAAGCACATAAAGAAACAGATTCCAGGAACTTTTCTTTAACTTTATTCACAGGAACAACATACAAAACTTCTTCCTTGGGGGTCTCAGGCAGCACCCCCAAAGAGACACAGTCTTTCCCTTTGCTGTCACCATCTGTGGCAATCCAATGCCTGGTTGTGGCTGTTCCTACTTCCAGTGGGATCCCTAGGCAGGGTGCGCTCTTGCATGAACCATTCACCCTATCACCTCTGACAGAACCAAGGAGATTCTCACCCCCCAGTAATTCTGATACTCCAAGGTCCTGACTAAGGAACCTCCTCTGGAGTACCTGTCCATTCCCTCTTGGAATGGGAATGGGAACACGCCTCAGGACCATACACTATTTCCTATCTAGAAAATTACAAAGGGGTTCTGAATTTAACTCACATAGTTACTGATTTACAAGACTAACACTCTATACAGCGGGATCCCCATCTCTGACTTCTCCCGGGAACTGAACTAGAATATTCCATCCCTATCTTATATACCCCATAGTGACATAACTAGTCACTATGACTACTAAGGGAGGGGTTTGCATTTTACAAAGTATCTTTACTTTGTGACATCACTAGACACAGAGGTGTCTAGTGACACCTAGCCAAGGTAGGTGTGGCTAGGTTGTTGCCCAGCAACTCCACACCATGGGATGGATGGCGGTTAAACTGCAGTTAACCCCTTCTAGGAACCATTAACCCAATAAAATAGTAGCAAGTAGAGCAGGGGTGGGGAACCTTTTTTCTGCTAAGGGCCATTTGGATATTTATTACATCGTTCACGGGCCATACTGACACAGACAGTCAGGCAGGCACACAGCAGGCATGTAGGCACACATAACCTGCCCCCCTACCTCTGGTAGTTGCTGCTGCTGCTGGGGGGATCGTGTAGGGCGGATGCTGGGGTAAGTGCGGGGGAAACTGCTGGAGAAGCATGGGGAAGTGCGGGGACTGCTGCTGGGGGAGTGCGGGGGAAGTTCTGTGGCTGCTGGGGGATTGCTGGGGCTAGTACGGTGGCTGCTGGGGATCGTGTAGGACTGCCGGCGCCTCACACCACCTCCTCCCTTCTCCCAATCGGGCGCGCGGTGGCCATTTTTTTTTTAATTAGCACAACCCGGGTTATAGCAGTTGCCTTAGCAGGGCCAGACCAAATGATTTCGAGGGCCTTATATGGCCCACGGGCCTGACGTTCCCCACCCCTAAAGTAGAGGAATGACCTCAGTGAAGGGCGCTACAAAACCCTGGACAAAGCAGGCAAAACGGAGATCCAATGTTTAACCCTTGATGAAACGGGATGTCCATGTGACCATGAATTCAACCACGACTACTATAGGATAGAGTAGAAGATAATCACAATGAGCAGGGATAAATAAATGCCTAGAAATAGCCGTTGACCACCCGCTGGAAACCAAAGGCAAAGTCTGGCAATAAGATCCCAAAGTGAAAGCAAACTAATCCAGTCTTTAAGCAGTAAATCTTCAGCGGTCACCAGATAAAACTCACAAACCCAGAAAGGGTGGTCCCGACATCCCGGCGTGCGTCCTTTGCAGCAATATAAAGGAAGATGATAAACAGGTGTAGCCATGCATAATAATGACTGCATACATCTTCCCTGTTGGCTGTAAGTCCTGGTAAGTACAGGCCTGCCAACAGTAGTTATGGAGGTTTTCCCTCACACCCTGGTGTGGTGCCCTGTGTAAGGAAGGGAGTGGCTGTATGCTCTGAGTCCCTGGATAGTGACCTCAGAGATGCGCCTGCCCCTTGAGGTATTAAGGGCACAACACTGTCAGTTAGTGGGGGTGAAAAGTGTTGCAAGGTTGGCAGAGAAGCATCTGGTAGAATGTATCTTCCTGCATAAGGGATTGGAGGAATACTTTTGTGACCCTAGTGCTGTAACTAGCGGTAGCAGAGTGACCAATCAAGTCTGTCTAAGCCACACTGTGTCCAGGGACCTGGCACAGTGGTGATCTCCCTAGGAGAAAGGGAATCCCACTTCAATACGGGAGGGCGTACCTGGCAAAGGGACAGCACGGAAAGATGTGCGGCTAGAGCCGGCAGCTGCATAGGGCAGTCTGCTACATCCAAGTCTATAATAAAGATGCCTTGTTAAAGAAACCCCCACTGTGTGAGTGTGAGATTACTCAACAGTGGCAGTCACGACCGAGAAGGAGTTCCTCACCAGGACCATCTCCCTGCGGAAGCATAGATCCTGATGAGGTGGAGGCGCTGCACGTGAAGTAAGTTGGACTCGTACCCACTACCTCAGATACCTGTCCTGATGATATACTCTTATAACACCAAGCGGGAAACTCAGGAGTCCTGTTACTTGCAGGTGCACCACCACACATGACCTTGTAATGAGGACCGGTTAGACCACACGGGCCAATGTGAGATAGGGTGGGTCAGACAAGGGGGGTCCAGCCGTTACAATTGGAGGCGCTGCTGAGATACCTGTTAACAGGACAGGCTTTTGCTAGGCACACAATAGGAAACAGGGAAAGTGTCTGCTGCCACTTTGTGCTGCGTGGGACGGAGCCAGGGGTAGTCGGGGAGATGCTGGAGCTGCATGCCGCAAAGACGCCTTGGGATCCGTTAGGGGTTAGTGAGTCTGGAGCAGGGGGCTATTGCTGTTCTAGTCGCCTTGAGGTAGCGCTAGCGGGGGACGCCTGAAGGGGTAAACAGGTAACTTAGGGCAGGAATTCTGGAAGGGTCCGCACTAGGCTAGCCAAAAGTAGGTCGACGCCCAAGGTACTGCATGGAAGAGCCAGAGTACTCTAGTCTCCATTCCAGATCACTTACCAAGGACCACAGACTGGAGGAATGTGTTACAGTAGACACAGAAAGAGTGAGCCTAGCCTGAGGTAGTGCAAACACGAGTCAGATCTACATTAGGTACACAAGGTGGTGCACAAGGCATGTTTATTGTACGGATGTGGTAGCTGCCCCGCAGAGTGGAGCTCCACGTACAGGAAATCGGTGTTCAATGATCAAGAGAGAACCGTCAGAATGGAGGATCTGCACAGAGTAGAAGGTCCAGGATGGCGGGGAGAGAGAACCACAAGAATGGAGGATCTGCATAGAGCAGAAGGTCCAGGATTGCGGTCAGAGGAAGAACACGCATATGAACTGTGCGTGGACGAAGAACAAGCTACAGGAGAGACTCTTGTGTGTTTGCTCTGGAATGGCGTGAAAGCTGTAGCTGCGCCGTGTTTATCATGTTTTTGTTCTCGGGATGATACCCCTGAGAATAATGAGCATGACAGTGTGATTCGATGGGAGGAACGAAATGGACTTTGTTATACCCCAATTAACAAACAGCCAGACGCTGCCTTCAATGAAAAAAAAGACAATACTTACCAAGATTGCGGTTCCCGCGTTCCCGGGACACCGCGTGGGCATGCTGCAGAAAGTCTTGCAACTTTGCAGTTTGCTAATTGTTGGCCAGGATTGGCGCCAACGAGGAAACTCCACCCCGATGGGGAGTTTGGCGCGAAGCTGGAGCCGTGCCCTCATGGACTATGACTCACTCCGCACCTGTGCTGGGTCAGCCTACAAGTCTACGAGACATCCCCCTAGTTTCAACCAGGGGGAGTGGTTTGCGGTTCCACCGGATGTCAACAGAGAAAATGGGAGGAAGGGTTGCTACATCAGCCCATGCCTTTCAGTTGCGAAGAGCCATTGACCCGTATAGACCTCTGAGACGAGTGCCTCCGCTGGTAAAGATGGCTGAAGCTGCTGAAAAAGTGGACCAGAGTCCGGTGATCTCCACTCACCCTTTTTCGGCTCCAGGAGGCTTCCTGGTAATCCGTGTGGAGGGTGTGGAGACTGTGGCGTGTCTTTGCCTGCAGTGCAGACTGCCGGGCGGAGTCGTGGGCAGCGAGGCCCGATGCCCCCACTGTGGACTGCAGTATATGTGGCCCATGACCACGTTCGTTCCGGTGCAAGCTGTGGGAGTGACCGGAAATGTCCCGATGCCGATAGAGGAGCAGCCGGGAGCCCTCTGGAACAAGAGTGCAAGTCCCGCGGAGTCGGAGTCAGGTCTGGTGCTTCCGACGGAGAAACCCAGCCATCGGAGAGGTGATCACCGAGGAGCCCATCGCCGGTCTCCTACTGGGATGCCTCGGCCGAATTGCAAGCTAGAATCCTCGGACGAGGAGTGTGCTAGTCTGGCGAGTAAGACAGTTATAAGAAGAGACTGTCATACAATTGGTACGCCATGGAGGGATGCCATTCCCCGTGTTGTGGAGACACGGAGTTGAGTGTCTCCAGTACCGCGACCACCCGATCGCCGGAGTCCCACTGCCGTGGTGACTAGTGGATCGGACGGAGGTCGATCCACCCTGACCCTGCGAGGTACTAAGACACCGTGCTTGTCGCAGACCCCAGGGGTGGAGGAGCAGGAAGAGCGAGTCCAGAGCCAGACTGGATCGCGCAGCAGACGGGCGTTGCCGGATGTCCTCGTGGAGGAAGAGATCCCGATTGGGGATCCAACCCAAGATGGCGTCGCAGCACGTGCGTGTGCGGAGGTGGTTCCGGTAGACCAGAGCGGCATCAAGTGGGAGATGGTGGCGCCTCTGCGGTCGAGCAGCGGAAGACGATCTCCTACTACCAGGGGGAGCGGGCGTTCGAGTTGCAGAACAAGAAGCCCAGCTGCTGGAGACAAAACCGGACTTTGTGGCGACGTTAAGGCAGGTATCGCTGGAGAGCAGGTCGTAACCCTGTCATTGCCTACTGTTCGGTCCCGTCCCCAAACCCCGTCCACTCCAAAGGTTAGCCCCAAGGCCCTAGCTAAAGCCCCTGTACCCGTCACTATTTTATTTGGGTCCAGTTCCAGCTTAGGGTTGTCCGGGGAGTCACGGGGTCCTTCCGATGATCGGACTGGAAGCCTGGACTTGGGAACTTCGGATGATGGATCGGAGGGAGGAGGGAGGATGTCCCGACAAGTGTCGGTATCCAGCGATTGCCCTAGTGTGCTAAGCATTACAGTGAGAAACACCTCCCAGTATAAAGGAGTTGTCGAGCGATCTGAGGGTACGTCTGGGGTATCTTCTGGTGGGCCTGATGAGGAGTCCATAGAAGAGTCTATAGACCCTAGCTCCGAAGAACGGAAGGAGACTAGGTGGTGGGCCCCGTTGTACGAGGAGTATGTATCCTGGTTCGACCGCACCCGATTTATCTTAGAGAGGGAGGGGGTGGTTGATCACTGGTGGGCTGCCGGTGACTTTGACGACGAGGCATACCTTAGGGCCCTAAGGGTAAGGTGGGATCGTATCCAGGCAGGCCTTATTATCCCTAAGGGGTCCGCAGGGTTGGATGACCCGGTAGAGACCGATGAGCCCCTGTCATGGGTGCTGCCCGGGGCGGTTGGCCAAAGTAGCTTGACCAGGGTTTGCAGAGCTGAACGGGCTGTTGCGGCCAAATACAGAAGGTCGCATGGGCTTGATTACCCGTATGTCCCGGAACCTCTAATGAGAGAGATAGAGGAGAATAGGGAGAGATGGCTTAAAAATGATATCCAACACTATATCATAGAGAAAGGAGGAGCCATTAAAGGGATGCAGGCCGAGCAGAGGGTAGCTCAACTTATGCGGGTCTGGAAGATAGGACGCAGTGTGTACATGCACAAAGTGGTGTATTGCAATGAGCGAGGGGTACCATGGGAATACAGCGTGACTGTGCATGATGCTGTGGGGCGGGAGGTGAAGAAGCCAGATCCTCGACATTATTATTGATTACCCAATAGAGTGGTCTGCTGTTTTCTTTAGCGCTCCCTGCTGGTCAGGAGTGAGATGGGCTTGCATTATTATGTCAATATGATGATGTTTGCCATGTTATTTGTGTGTTCTATTGCAGTGTTTCCTGGCGCAAGGTACACCAAATTTAGGTCCCAGCCGGGACGGTGGGTATTAACCAGGGGGAGTATGTAGCCATGCATAATAATGACTGCATACATCTTCCCTGTTGGCTGTAAGTCCTGGTAAGTACAGGCCTGCCAACAGTAGTTATGGAGGTTTTCCCTCACACCCTGGTGTGGTGCCCTGTGTAAGGAAGGGAGTGGCTGTATGCTCTGAGTCCCTGGATAGTGACCTCAGAGATGCGCCTGCCCCCTGAGGTATAAAGGGCACAACACTGTCAGTTAGTGGGGGTGAAAAGTGTTGCAAGGTTGGCAGAGAAGCATCTGGTAGAATGTATCTTCCTGCATAAGGGATTGGAGGAATACTTTTGTGACCCTAGTGCTGTAACTAGCGGTAGCAGAGTGACCAATCAAGTCTGTCTAAGCCACACTGTGTCCAGGGACCTGGCACAGTGGTGATCTCCCTAGGAGAAAGGGAATCCCACTTCAATACGGGAGGGCGTACCTGGCAAAGGGACAGCACGGAAAGATGTGCGGCTAGAGCCGGCAGCTGCATAGGGCAGTCTGCTACATCCAAGTCTATAATAAAGATGCCTTGTTCAAAGAAACCCCCACTGTGTGAGTGTGAGATTACTCAACAGTGGCAGTCACCACCGAGAAGGAGTTCCTCACCAGGACCATCTCCCTGCGGAAGCATAGATCCTGATGAGGTGGAGGCGCTGCACGTGAAGTAAGTTGGACTCGTACCCACTACCTCAGATACCTGTCCTGATGATATCCTCTTATAACACCAAGCGGGAAACTCAGGAGTCCTGTTACTTGCAGGTGCACCACCACACATGACCTTGTAATGAGGACCGGTTAGACCACACGGGCCAATGTGAGATTGGGTGGGTCAGACAAGGGGGGTCCAGCCGTTACACAGGTTAAAAAAGAGCACTGCAAAAAGAGAGAACCGGAGGCAACTTGAGCAAAAAAAAATATTTAGACAGCCTAAAATGTTAAAGAAATCTCTATTGCATTTGTCGCCCACAGGCGCTGTATCACTCTTTGACAAAGCGCCTGGGGGCGAGAAACGCGTTAAAGGTTTTCTTTAAAAATTTTAGGTTGATGCCTCAATAAATCTTTTTTGTTTTTGCTCAAGTTGCCTCCAGTTCTCTCTTTTTGCAGTGCTCCTTTTGTACCTGTTCATCCTCTTAACCCAATAAAATAACCCAGCTTACCCCCCAAGGGTGCAACATTTGTAACAAGATGCAAATAAAATGGTAACCCTAAGCCCAAATGTGGGCATGGTTGTTTTGATCACGGACCAGCCCCACACACCCTGGGTGGCTAGGCTTAGCTGGGCAGTTTTAGGAAGGCCTATGATTGATCAGTTGGGGGTAGAATACCCGTCACCAATGTGCCCACAGTGAGGGAGCAGGCGCATTTTATTGGCTAGTTTTGGTAGGAAGGTAGGTGTATATAAAGAGGGGAACTGCTGGGCAAATTGTCACCACATTCCCAGCTCAAGCAAAAGTGACTCCCATTCCCTGTCCTTTTTGTAAATTCCTATTACACCCACAGCACGCTTGAGGTTGGCTCTTGACAGGGGCATGATAACACCTTGGATCTGTTTCCCTAATATTTAGGTTTTGAGAAGGTAATGCAGGAGCTTGGCCCCAAAGCGGTTTCTGTTGCTACTTACATTTAGGAGTGGCTACTGATATGCTTTTAATCAACTTTATTGATTTGCAAGGCCTCCGTTTTAAAAGATATGTTTAAATACATTTTGTGGCCCATTATCACAATTAGATGTCTTGCGTATTCATTTAAATTATATTAATATTATTAATAATAATGTTATAATATTTCCGGTCATGGAGTTTCTTTAGATGTGGGTGAGCGGGCCCCCAGAGATCAACATTGTTGCTATGTCCTCACCCCACCTTGAAGGCTACCATACAGTGACAGTGATGTGCCTCTAAATTGCATCCCCTGCATAACAGGTGTCACTACCTGCAAAAGATGTTACCCCAATTCCTGAATGAGTTCAGGTGGTGTCAAAAGAAAGGCAGTGGCTCCAAGATGGGGCCGTCGCCCACATAAGGGCTGATGTGCCTCAGAAGGTTAAGGCTCTCCTTTCCCTCCCCCTCAGCATGAGGGATTAAAATTTTGCACAGGCGCCAACAGGGGAGGAAAGGGGAAAGAATGGGGGATGGGGAGGATTCGAGCATGCATGGGGTATTTAAACCCCGCGCCCGTTCGTGTTCAGCACTCATTTTCTTCCTCTGGCTATTTAATGGTAGAAGGCTGTGGGTTGAGGATAGTGAAACCAGCGATGACCTGCAGTTGTTAACTGACGTGTCAGGGGGGCACGGATTTGGGGCATACTTTAATGGGGAATGGTGCTGCACCATGGCAACTTGACTGGGCAGATGCCGGGCTAACTAGGAACATGGCTTTCCTTGAGTTGTTCCCCATTAGAGTATTATTGCGTTATGGGCCAAGAAATTGACAAACAAGCGTATGATATTCTGGTCGGACAACTTGGGGTAGTAGAGGCAGTTAACAACCAATCGGCAACGCCACCACCAGTGATAGTTATTGCGCAGGCTAGTCCTGCAGTGCATGCAGGGGAATATAAACATTAAGGCAAAGCATGTCCCAGGGAAGCTTAATATAATCGCGGACACATTATTTCGCTTTAACTAGCCTGCATTTAGGTGGGCAGCCCCAGGCGCGCAAGAAATAGGTTTAACTTGCCGATATTATCTGTATCAGTTAGGTCAAAGGTACTAATGGATTTGGTGCAGTAATTGATAGCCCCCCGCACGTGGAAAACGTGTAACAACGCTTTGGCGGCAGTGGCACATTTTCAGGAAGGCCTTCAAGGGGGAGCGGTAAGGTTAGCAGAACTCTTCGGCTAATCAGATTTTTACTTACCCAGAAGCGGACGGGCGGGCGGGCAGGCATGTCACAGGCGCTAGTGGGCCTTGCATTTTTTCTGAAGTTGCAGGGGTGGGTAGATATCAGCAAGTACTTCCTTCTCCGGTGGATACTGATTGGTTGGGGCAGAGGGGAGCACAAGCAAGAGGATAAGAGGGAGACGGTGGAGAGGTTGCAGAGCTTGAACAAGGCGGCAGAGTCCGTATGCGCAGGGCACTTCGAAACCAGATTACTTAAAGCGGCTTGCAGTTTTGCCTTTTTTTGCCAAATGGTTGCTTTTATGTGTTTTATATGTATTTTGGCTCATTTTTTTCCATTTCTATGCTATGTATTTTGCGTTTTCATGTTGTACTATGGCATTTTTTGTGCTGTTTTTAATTGTTTGTTTCTTGGTTTTCTTTGATGTTCGCATTTTAATAGTGGTTTATTTTTGGTGTTTTGATTTTCAATGATGGTGTTTATTTGGAAAAAAAATTATTGATGGTTTTGTTTTGCTGCTGGAATAGTTAATTCTGTTGTTAATTTGGTATTTGATTAATTGATTGGTGGTAATTTTGTTGTGTATACTTGTTTATTTGGTGATTGTTTGGATTGCATTGAATATTGTTGGTGATTGATTTTTTTTGTACGTTGACTATTGACTGGAATAGTGTTAAATCATGCCCATATTATATGAGCAATATGTACCGACTGTGTCAATCAATTGGCTTAGCATTTGTAATGTGTTGATTTTTATATGTAATGTGTTGTATTTTGGGCTTTTTTTATTTTTATTTTTTATCTTCACCATTTATTGCTATTGTGTTAATTCACACCCATATTATATGGGCATGATGTACCCGTGGGAACCATCCGAGGGCCCCCAGACAACCATGGGGATGACCTGGGTACCCCCAGACACCTGCGGGGACCACACAGGGACCCCTTGTGGGGCCCCCGGACACTGCTGGGGACAACCTGGAGACCTACAGAAACTCATGGGGACCACCCGAGTGCCCACAGACACCTTCGGGGACCACCTGAGGACCTCCGGACACCTGTGGGGTCCACCCAGGGACACCCGCCGGCCTCTGATATCAATTCTGTATTAAAATAAATAAATAATGGTTTTATGTGGGGAACAGGGGGTGGGTTGTGTATTGGTGGTTGTTACGTATTTTAAAATACATTTTAATACTAGTGTAGATGAGCAGGAGATCTCCGGAGCAGAACCTTGTTTATTTGAGGTCCGGGACCCCTTGCTTCCCGAGATACAGGCACCGTTATGGGGTGCCGGTATCTCCTTTGTGTGTATTTGTCCCGCGTCACGTGAAGGTTGGATTTAAATGCATAGGAGATACCGGCACCCCATAACGGGGCCTGTATCTCGGGAAGCAGGGGTCCCCGAACCTCAAATCAACGCAGTTCTGCTCCGAAAACCCCCTGCTCATCTACACTAGTAATACAAATTTGTATTTAAAAACTTTAATTTTGGGCAAGATTTGCGTAGGGAGAGGCAGCTCTCTCTGCAGCAGATAGAACTCGCCAGGTGTGCCCTTGTCAGAGGGGCGATCATCTCGTCGCCGGCTACTTGCCATTTTTGCAAATGTTGCTATCACTAGTATTCGGGGCTTTCTTCATACCGTGATAGCAACGCTATCAAAAATGGCAATTTAAAAACAATGGCGTTTTTTTTTATCGGCACGTAGTGCTTGAGCCCTATAATTTGATCGGGGATCATACCAAGGCTGGTATGGAAGGGGGCATCCAGTTGGGTGAGCATCGAAAAAACAAGGAAAAAAGTGAACAGAGTGTTGGTAGGTTCATCCTCTCTTGTTTGGGGCTGACAGCGAAGCATGCGAAATTCAAGGACAGGGGGCATACTTGGCATAGGAGGGAGGGGGTACACCTGACAGGTGAAGGCATGGATATTTTTATTAGTAACATTTGCAGGCCTTTGCAAGCAGTAAACAGTCAAGTTGTGTGGTCACGGGTTGGGGGTGAGTCCCCAGTAAGTAGCTTTAATGGGACCTTTGGGTGGTGGAACTGTCAGTCCAGTCATCTTAAGTGCACCATAAAACACCCAAAAGCAGGCTCCAATGTATGCGGTTGGGTTTCAGACACCGGTCCCCCTGACGAAATTGTGCAGGCCGAAAACGCTGACTCATGCAGTTGGTCTGTACCCCTGACACAAGTCTTAGGAAGCTGAGCTCTAACTTATGCAATTAGGCCCAGGTGGCCAGAAGTTGGACCTGGTGTAAGCGGAAGACAGGGCGATTTGGAGAAGGGCTCCTGCCAGATGGTAGAATAGGGTGGTTTGGAGAAGGGCTCCTGCCAGACGGTAGAATAGGGTGGTTTGGAGAAGGGCTCCTGCCAGACGGTAGAATAGGGTGGTTTGGAGAAGGGCTCCCGCCAGACGGTAGAATAGGGTGGTTTGGAGAGGGGCTCCTGCCAGACGGTAGAATAGGGTGGTTTGGAGAAGGGCTCCTGCCAGATGGTAGAATAGGGTGGTTTGGAGAAGGGCTCCTGCCAGACGGTAGAATAGGGTGGTTTGGAGAAGGGCTCCTGCCAGACGGTAGAATAGGGTGGTTTGGAGAAGGGCTCCTGCCAGACGGTAGAATAGGGTGGTTTGGAGAAGGGCTCCCGCCAGACGGTAGAATAGGGTGGTTTGGAGAAGGGCTCCTGCCAGATGGTAGAATAGGGTGGTTTGGAGAAGGGCTCCCGCCAGACGGTAGAATAGGGTGGTTTGGAGAAGGGCTCCTGCCAGACGGTAGAATAGGGTGGTTTGGAGAAGGGCTCCTGCCAGATGGTAGAATAGGGTGGTTTGGAGAAGGGCTCCCGCCAGACGGTAGAATAGGGTGGTTTGGAGAAGGGCTCCCGCCAGATGACAAATGACTATTGACTGGTTTAAATTTTATTTTCAAATGTTGTAAAGTAAGAAAGCTTTGACCAAAATGTTTTACTTCCACAAAACTGTGTTGTCTCAGTTTGTAGGTGGTGGTAAGTAAGCCTCGGAGTAGGCACACTAAGGCTACGCTTATAGTGCCGGCGACGGTCACCTGGAAAAGCAAATAGAGATGACTGACTTCCAGTGATCGTGACCAATCCGTCACGCCGTCGCGTCGCGCTTACTATAAGCGCACGCAATGGCTGCAATGCATTTGTTTTGCTGTAACGTCGCGTCACCGGCACTATAAGCGCAGCCTTAGCCTTTAAGAACTGTCACACCCAGTAAATACATAGAAAGTGTAATTTGAAATGATACAATAGTTGCAGGCTTCACAACACTCCTCCCAACACAGCAGTGCCCCCGTAAGCAGCTTTGTACAACTCCCACCAATGCTAGCATCAGTTTTCAATTCCTAAAAGTACCAAATAAAGATGCCACTAGGATATTTCAGAGGAATTTTTAGCAGGCGCTGGCAGTCCATTTAATGTGTAATCATGTTTGACTCAACGACAGCTCAATCTCTAATTCAAACTTCCGTAGCAAGTCAATAGCAACAGCAGTACATTAATAATGCATGTTTCTGCTATTAGAAGGTGCTTTTGGTGTATTTCTAATGGCTGATTGATGCAGAACTGAATTTTACTAAACCTTAAATGACTGCTACAGAGAGTACTGTAAATTCACTGAATTTGTTTGATAAAAAAGTTCAATAAATGACATCTGCACTGTGTGTGTATGTGTGTATATACCCCTGATGAAGTCACGTGCTGTGACGAAACGCGTAGGGACGTGGTGACGTCATCACGTGCGGAAGTGTGCGACGAGGTCCAGAGCCTGGTTTTCACACAGCCGTTACACCAACGTTGGATGCAAGAGACTAAACGGAGGTATCTGTGAGACGCTGTGGGGCCACAGCCACTCATGGCAGAAGCTGTTGGTGGCCGTAATCCAGCTCTCAGGTGTACAATTCTATTACCCTGGACCCCTACACCTGTGTTGATGACTCCAATTTAGAGATTTCTCTCCAATGTATCTCTCCTTTTAATATCCTGTAAGTGCAATTCTTTGGGACTGCTTTTCATGAATAAATTCCCCTTCTTTTTACATAAATATATGGAGCCTGCGCTTCTCTTTGTTTTTGTTTATATATATAAGGGTATGAGGGTGATATATATATACACAGTGGTCGACAAATCACCCAAAAATCTACTCGCCGAACAAAAATCTACTCGCCACCTAGCCCCGCCCCTAGTCCCGCCCCCAGACCCGCTTTTTAAAAAAAAAAAGAATAAATTCGTTTTTGAAATTAGTTTATTTATTGTATTACGTGTGTGTGTGTGTGTGTGTGTGTGTGTGTGTGTGTGTGTGTGTGTGTGTGTGTGTGTGTGTGTGTGTGTGTGTGTGTGTGTGTGTGTGTGTGTGTGTGTAAATGTCAGATTTAAAAAAAAAAAAGGCAGATGTAAATGACTAGTTTCCTGAATTCCATAACTAGTGCCTGGACGCCCCCGCGTCACAATATCTAAAGCAGCAATCTTGCCTGGGATCTTACCTGATCCGCAGTCCCTCAATATCCAGGTACCCTCATTCCCGCAATGTTATACATTGGAGGGGAGGTGTTTCTTACCTGTCTTCTGGGTTAGGGGGGATTCCGATGTCTTCCGTGTGAAGCTCGAGAGTTAGATCTGGAAGAAAGAAGTATAGGTTATTTCAGTGTAGGTATAGGGCAGTTAAGATATATAGGGTAAATAAGAGATCCAGAGTGTGAGAGAGAGAGAGTGTGGGTGAGAGACAGAGAGAGAGAGAGACAGAGAGAGAGAGAGACAGAGATAGACAGAGAGAGAGAGACAGAGAGAGACAGAGAGAGAGAGAGACACACACACACACACACACAGAGCGGCGCACACACAGAGAGAGAGAGAGAGAGAGAGACAGATACAGAGAGAGACACAGAGAGAGAGAGAGACACACAGAGAGAGAGACGCACAGAGAGAGATTGAGAGAGAGAGACAGAGAGAGAGAGAGACAGAGAGAGAGAGAGAGAGAGACACACACACAGAGAAAGAGAGAGACACACAGAGAAAGAGAGAGAATGAGAGAGACACAGAGAGAGAGAGAGAACACACACAGAGACAGAATGAGAGACAAAGACAGAGAGAGGGTGACAGAGAGAGGGAGAGGGTGACAGGGAAAGGGTGAGGGCGACAGGGATGGGTGAGGGCGACAGGGATGAGTGACAACAACAGGGAAAGGGTGAGGGTGACAGGGAAATGGTGAGGGCGACAGGGAAAGGGTGAGGGCGACAGGGAAAGGGTGACACAGGGAGAGGGTGATGGCTACAGGGAAAGGGTGAGGGTGACAGGGAAAGGGTGGGGGTGACAGGGATGGGTGAGGGTGACAGGGATGGGTGAGGGCGACAGGGATGGGTGAGGGCGACAGGGAAATGGTGAGGGCGACAGGGAAAGGGTGAGGGTGACAGGGATGGGTGAGGGCAACAGGGATGGGTGAGGGTGAGGGCGACAGGGAAAGGGTGAGCGCTACAGGGAAAGGGTGAGGGTGACAGGGATTGGTGAGGGCAACAGGGAGAGGGAGAGGGTGAGGGCAACAGGGAAAGGGTGATGGTGACACAGGGAGAGGGTGACACGGAGACGTTGACACAGGGAGAGGGTGGCAGGGAGACGGTGACAGGGAGATAGGGTGACACACTCACACAGACTCACTCAGAGACACACACACTCACAGACACCCACACTCACAGACACACACTCACTCAAACCGCCGCAGCACCAACCCCCCACCCTCCCGAAGCGGACGCCGCACCCCCTCCAGAGGCGGACACCGCTGCTGCCGCAGCAGTCTACCTTCCGACCCGGGCAACAAGCGGGGATCGGGGGCAGGGGGGGAGGAGATCGGGGGCAGGGGGGAAGGAGATCGGGGGGCAGGGGGGGAGGAGATTAGGGGCAGGAGGGGGTAGGAGATCAGGGGCAGGAGGGGGAAGAGATCGAGGGAAGGTGCTAACCCAGAGCTGCCAGCCAGCCCTCTTCCCCGCGTCAACCCAATCAGGGAGGGGGATTATTTATTTCTTTTTTTTTTTTAAATTGGCGCAAGCAGGGGAATTCATAGAGCTGCAGCATGGCTCGCCAGCAGCCTAAATCCACTCGCCACAGGCGTGTGGTTATGCGTATTTGTCGAACACTGTGTATATATATATATATATATATATATATATATATATATATATATATATATATTATTTTTGAGTATGTATGTATATATATTTATTTATTTATTTTTAAATGTAACAAAGAAAAAAATGATGTGCTTGAAGGCAGTGACCTGTTGCACTGCGGATGTTGTGTCATCAAAGCAGATGGTGTACAATGATTTGTCCTTCTGTAAGTTCCTCTTTGGTGATCATTGGGATTTAATAAGGTGCCCATAATACTTATTGGACAAGCCCAAGACAGGGTATTGCTTTGCGATTTTTTTCTAAGGGAGCAAAGGGGTTAAATGTAGTTTTGAGATTTTAAAAAAAATACACACAATAAATTACCAAGCAATCAAGAGCAATAACCCTGATTATATTTGCATGTTTTTTTCATAATCATTATTTGTTAATTTGCAAACAAACTAACTGAGGTTAAATCTGTACATTGCAACTGGATCTCTACATGTAACACATTTTAATTCCTACTATACTTTACACTAAATATTCAAACACATTCCTGTATCTAATTATATTGTCTGTTCCTTGTTTATTTCATTTTCAAGGTGTTTCATTCGGAATAGAGTATTTGCTAAAACCTGCTGTTTTGGGCCATTACTGTCTGATAAAGTCCTGACTAATCACTAGCCCCCTCTGAGGTATTATCTGACCGTTGAAAGTATTACCACTTCAATAATTTGTTAACAGAACATTGCATGTTGGGGATTTGCCTGTACTTGGCTACATGAAGAGATGAAATGCTGAATTCAAAAGATAAGATTAACACTATCCACACACTCAGGAAATTGAAAAACAGCAAGGCCTTCAGATAACAGTGAGACATTAGAGATGTATTGAGGCTCAATCTTTCACTTTTGTTCCTTGGTAACACTTGGGTGTTCTATATGCATAACTGTCCCTGGTATCCTGCTTAGAATTCCCTAGTATGAAAAAGATCAAGGAATCCACTGCCTGTGCATATTTTCCCAGTGTATGTTCTCTTTCAGCGCTTTGCGAGGTTGAACTGCATTTTTAAAATGGTATTATTATCTTTATCTTTTATTTGTATGGCATCACCATTTTCCCACAGCGCAGTAGAAGGAAGACAATAACTGTATGACAAAACAGTACATAGGTGTCAAAACAGACAACATGAAGAAGGTCCCTTTTAGGCAAATTATAGTTCTAAATTAATTGCATTTATTTAATTAGCCGATAATTGGTAGGTCTGACATTGGTATTTACCAATTTAAATATAAGGAATAATTTATGAGCAATATACACTTTAGATGTGCAAACTTTTCAAACGCAGCAAGTTCTAAATTAATGGGCATTGCATGTTCTATTACTTTAACTTTTGAAATTTGATACAAATGTCAAAAACGAATACAATGTTATGCCACGGGGCTGCTATTTCTCTGCTTTAGGGAGTCACTGCTTATTCTGTTTTTATGCCTAAAAGAGCTTTTATTGTTTAAGCCTCGATCCTGGAGTTTTTTTAATTTTTATTACAAATGAAGAATTACATGCCGCTTAGAGATTTAGGGCCTCATTCAGAGAAGGTTGATAAAAATTATCGCCAGGGCATTTAAAATGACGCTTTTTTGGGAGTTGCTATCACGGTATTCAGAAAGCCTCGATTACCTGTGTAGCTCTGGTAAGAAATAGGGCTATATGTCTATCCTCCTACTGGTATAATCCTGCTAAGGGCAGGCTGCCAGTATTTAACATGGGTTTCCCCCACATCAAGCCCTGATCTGAGTGGTGGAGGTAGGCCACCTGACTCTGTGTCTAAGGCAAGAGACACAGGGGAGGGGTCTGCTGACATCATGAGGGGCAGGGCTGTCTCAATTTAGTTGCCTGTTCCTGTCAGTGACAAGGCAGTTCTGTCCTGGGTTCAGTGTTGAGCAGTTATAGTGTGTGTGAGCTAGCTAGGTTCCTGAGGAGTAGGGCCTAGTTAGCTATAGGTGAACCAGTGCCTCTCACCCTGCCTAGGGGGTGATGGAAGAGCTAGCCCCACCCTGAGCGCCCGCGGCTTGGGGTGGTGGCGGGGACACAGAGAGTACCCAGAGACCATCCTGAGGGTGTGCAGTCTGGAGGGAGAGAAGACCCTGTACCCTGATTGACAGCGTGTTGCTGTTGTTGCTGCTACTCTGCTGCTGTGTGCTGTGAATAAAGAGAGCTGCTGCTACTTTTATAACAACTGACTGAGACTGGAATCTCTCATCCCTGTGTGGGAAGTTCTCTGTAAGGGTTCCACCTCATATCCCTGGGGCTTCACAGAGATGGAGGCGTTGCACCACTGAGAAAGGATGAAGGTATGAACCCCAGTTACCTGTTCCTGTCCTCCCCCACACCATCGCGGGAGACTCAGGCCCTCCTGTTGCCAGCAGGTATGCACCACACCCAGACACGTAGCCAGACCTTAGTACACCTTAGGGGGTCTGATCTGCGACCGGGGAGGGGTCTGAGGGCTACACCTGTGATACCCGACTCAATACCCGACTAGCCCCCTCGCTATCCACCTTTAAGACTCACCTTAAGACACATCTGCTTAAAGAAGCATTTGAGTAGCACTGGATAATCATGGACACATGACACATAAAGCTTGGCCCCCTGCAGACGCACTTACTAGTATTCCCTCCTACTGTCTCTGTACGTTCTCCCTACCTACCAATTAGATTGTAAGCTCCTCGGAGCAGGGACTCCTTCCTTAATGTTACTTTTACAGTATGTCTGAAGCACGTATTCCCATGACCTGTTATTTATATTATTTGTTATTTATATGATATGTATTACTACTGTGAAGCGCTATGTACATTTATGGCGCTATATAAATAAAGACATAAATAAATAAAGACATACAATAGCAAAATTCCCAAAACGGGCGAGTTGCTGTCAGCGAGAGCATCGAGCCTCTGAAAAGGCCTAAACCGGTGATTCATTTCTGCTGCAGAGAGCGCGGCTCTGAGAGCTGCCTCTCCCAGCGGAACTGTCGCCCGAAAATTATTTATTTAAATATACATTTCTTTCATAGTGTAGATGTGCAGGGGGTCTCTGGAGCTGAACCGCGTTGGTTTAATGTCCGGGGACCCCCTGCTTCCCGAGATACAGGCCTCTTTATGGTGTGCCGGTATCACCTATGCAAGGAAATGTCCCGGGAGATTTCAATGCATAGGAGATAGCGGCACCCCATAAAGAGGCCTGTATCTCTGGAAAAACGGGGGTACCCAGACATAAAACCAACGCGGTTCAGCGCCGGAGAACCCCTGCACATCTACACTATTAAAGAAATGTATATTAAAAAACATTTTAATAAACATCAATACACCAACAGCATCTGATGCCATCCGCCATGAAGATCCGGATCAGATACCCAAATCTTCTTTTTTCATTCTTTAATCACCTTCTTCTATCTTCATCTGTAACCATTTCTTGATCTTCTTAATCTTCTATCTTCTTGTTGTAATTCAAAAAGCACAATGGTAGATCCCAATCGATGTTGTCTCGTCGTTTTCTTGGGCTCAAATGAGGCGTCACGGCCTTAAATAGGGCTTGTGACATCACATTTAGCCTCAAAATGGTTAACAGCCACCTGATTGGCTGTTAAAACCATGTTCCGACTTAAAAAAAAAAAAATTTTAAATGACGTCACTTAAAGTGAATGGTGCCAGCCAATCAGAATGGCTGTGCTTCATTTGCCTTTAAGATGACGTCACTAAATCCAAGATGGCCGGCGTCACATGGTACTCAGCCAATCAGAGTGTGGAATTGGTTCCCACGATCTGATTGGCTGAAAAAAAGCACAGGTGTAGCAGCTTTAAGCACATTTATATTATACTTTTATATACATTTTGTGTATATATATATCCATCACAATGAGCACTTTATTTTATCCTAGATCACATAGGAATTTGGATGTGGATCTTATTTTTCAAGACCCTAATTCAGTGCCTATAGTGGAGCCCAAGGTGGCTAATTTTCATCCAATTATGGTCCAATTGGAGAAATCTCTGATTGCAGAAAGTAGACAGTGGTGGGAGGTCACCACTTTAAGCAAATATTTAGAAAATCATCGAATCCCACGAGGACTTAGGGTCCAAAAAGTGCCAACTGTAGATACATAGAATTTAATATTCATGCAGGAATGGAATGACATTTTAGATAATTGCTCTTTTGCATTAATGAAGTTATTGATACATCAACGTAAAAGAACATTAATTCAATTACATGATGAAATTGAGGATTTGAAAATCCAACTTGACCCTTTTCTAAATAATAAAGAACTTCAAGAAATTGAACCTACAGTTAAAAAAAGACTAGATCAGATTGAACTAGAAATAGTAGGTACAAAACAGAGTAAGTTCTTCAAGGACAAGAATGATTCACACGGGTTGTCAAAGGACATGGAATAAAAAAAGTAAAGACAATCAGGCCAAAAAGACAGATTCTAAAAATAGCAATCAACATTTGGGAGCTAAACGTAGTAGGATAGAGAAGAGCAATCCCCTCCCTAATGAGCATAAAAATAGGCCTAAAAAACCACATTACCTACCTCTCATACCAATTCCCGTTCCTATCCCACAACCGCAAAGGGTGTTACCTCAACATGACACCAATCAATATTTAAAACAAAAACAAGCAAAAGAAATATATGATGCACAATTAGCGGCTAAACAGGAAGCTGTTCTGGCCAGTAACAAATATCATATCCTTTCAGAAATAAAGTCTGAGAGTGAGCCGGACAGTGTTTCCTTCACTCCACTACCAACTCAAGGAAGCAAAACAAGCTTCTCTTTTTTAGAGTGGAGAAAGGAAAGGGAGCACATATTTCCACAGGTAGAGATAATAATAACACATGTAGATCCTCAGCCCCCTGTAAATTGCAAAAAGAGAAAAAGCGCACCAGGGGAAGAAGAGGAGGTGTTAATAGAAATAAATTAAAAGATAGTAGTCTACGTCACAACATCTTTAATATTAGCCAGCATGTACTCACCAGTGTTGATAAAAGAGTGTTAGGTAAAGGTCTTACATTTTCACCGATCTGTGGGCCAAACAGTTTTAATCTTCATATTGATGTTAATTTGCACGTAAACTGGCTCTGAAGAAATATTTCTTGAAAGATGCCATTAAAAGTCAGATGGATCAGAGGTCAAATGACATAGAGACTAGTACAATTCAACAAAAAAAATTTAAACCAACACCCACTTTTTATCCCAAATTTGCGCAAAGCCATTTGGTTAATTCATTTGTTGAAATAGTGACTAAAGATTTGGAGAAAACAAGTAGATCATATAAAATTCAAAAAGATAATCTTGATTTACAAGAAAAGCCAGCATTAAGCCAGTTGGAGGACAATAAATTAATTGTTATAAAACCTGCTGACAAGGGGGGAGGTATAGTGGTGATGGACACTCAATATTATATACAAGAATCAATGAGATTACTTGGAGACACTGCCACTTACCTCCCGCTTGCTGCTAACCCTTTGGTCAATATGAAAGAGAATTTAAAACTCTGTTGAGTAAGGGCCTTGAGGAGGGAGCTATATCACATGATGAGTCAGAGTTTTTGTATTCACCATTTTCACAGACACCTATTTTTTATTTTATCCCTAAAATACACACGAACATAAGACAACCCCCTGGCAGACCTGTTATTTCTGGCATATCATCACTTACTTCTAATTTGTCACAGTTTATAGACTATCATCTTCAGCCTCTGGTTCACCAGGTTAAATCTTACTTGCGTGATACAACACACATTCTTCAGATATTGAGAGATTGGAATGGCGGCCTGAATATGTGTGGGTTACTGCAGATGTTACATCTCTGTATACAACTATTAACCATACTAAAGGTTGCCAGGCTGTATCACGCAAGCTAGAATTAGATTCTTCTATCTCTGTAGCACGCAAATTATTTTTGTTGGATAGTATCCGGTTTATTTTAACCCATAATTATTTTCAATTTAATTCACAATTTTTCTTATAGATATGTGGAACGGCGATGGGCACCAGGTTTTCCCCGAGTTACGCCAATCTTTTTATGGACAGGTGGGAAGAAGATTATGTTTGGAACAACTGTCCTCTCGGGGCCCACCTGGTGCTCTGGCACCATTTCATAGATGATATGATTTTTATTTGGTCTGGTAGCCAGGAGCAGTTAGATTTGTTTTTTGTTTATCTTAATAATAATGATAGGGATCTTTCATTTACTTTTAATCACAACAAACAACATATAGAATTCTTGGACCTCAATATATCTGTGAATAATAATAAGATTTAGACAAAGACTTATTTCAAATCTGTTTAGGCGAACAATTACCTTAGGGCGGACAGCCAGCATAATCCTGGCTGGATACGCAATATCCCTAAGGGACAGCTCATTCGCCTGAAGCGCAACTGCTCCAATCAGGAGGCGTTTGCTATTCAGGCGAGTGAGCTGAAAGAAACATTTCGGGTCAGAAAATACCCTGAAAATCTGCTCACAGAGGCATCTCTGCAGGTAGACAAAATGGAGAGGAATACCCTTTTAGAATATAAGAATAAGAACATACTAAAAGATAAAGAACCCAAAGGAAATTTGGCCTTCGTTACACAATATAACGAAATGGCACCAAAAATTCGCCAGATTTTAAATAAGCATTGGCCAATTCTTCTGTGTGATAGCCTAATGGCCTTAATATTGACTTTGAACTAGGAGTCTTTTTAAAATAATATTTATATTTTAACATAATTTATTTTTTATGATAATAATAAATAGCATTTTTTATATACGTATATATTTTTTATTGCAGACCACAATAGTATGTCACTTCTCCTCTATCCATCCGGTTTACGTGCATTTTTTATCATGATTATGACCATTACACATATTATAATGTGTGTTACAGTAGGATAGGATGTATGTTGATTTTTATTATATAATTTCATGTGTGTTCATTCCAGGTTTTTCTGTGTGTATTAGAATTATTGTGTGTGATCGTTTGTTAATTGTAATATGTGTTAGTGAGGCTGTGTTTACACTTGACATGACTGACAGCCATGTAGACCAATCACAATAGACGATTGGG
This sequence comes from Ascaphus truei, assembly GCF_040206685.1. Classification (NCBI taxonomy): domain Eukaryota; kingdom Metazoa; phylum Chordata; class Amphibia; order Anura; family Ascaphidae; genus Ascaphus; species Ascaphus truei. Next base: position 48,435,892 of record NC_134490.1, on the reverse strand, counting down.
ATATGGGTAGTTTTTCAATTATCCAATAACATTAGTCCTGTCAGTATATATACATCTCATGTCTAAGTGATCTACTACCCCTGAAGAAGTGCGCATGCGCACGAAACGCGTTGGGCAGTTTATTCGAGTTATATCCTTGACTAAGGCGAGGATTGCAGGATCGCTGCCGCAGCATCACATCGAGAGAAGGGGTTTGGTGTTTTGTCCCGCCCCTGGTGACGCACTTCCGGCTACGGAGTGATAGACAGCTCGTAGAGAGCTCCAGAGCTCCAGATCTACCCCTGGCGATGTACATCCGGTCGCGGAGTACAGGAGACTGTTTGGATTAACTCTTGGACACCACGTGTATACCTGAGGCCGTTGCTGATCACCATTTACCTTGTTTCTCTGTGTGTAACCTGTGGCAGTCCTGTAAGTAGGATTCCGGTTTTAACCCACCGGATCCAACATCTGCAGTAGTCATTTTAGTGTGTTTATTAAAGTAACTCTAATTATTAGTCAGCCTTGCTTTTGTTTGTCCAGTGTTTGTCTTTTCTTGTTTGTCATATATGTATTATCATTTTAGCAGTGTTGCACTATGATGGTTTCTCTTTGTTTTTTCTCTTTTTGCATTACATGCTTGGATTAACCCCTTGCTGTGGAGCTGAGAAGTACAAGATCTGATTTCCACCTCTTGAGACTTAATACCTTTGGACTTTAAGTATTTCCTTGGACTCTTTAGGCGCCGGTCTGTATTGTTTGTTTTATGATGTACCACTATACTACTCAATGGATACAGGGTGGGTATAGTCAGTCCGGGGTGGGTGCTTAGGCCTTACGTGTGGGTGAAGGGTGTATTAGCCCTAAGGATGAGTGTCTAGACCTTGCGGGTGGGTAGCGGTTGGGTTAACCCCTTTATTACCTTAGCAGTATTAACTGCTAAGGTAATGAAGGGGTTAAGTCCCCCCGCAACCCCCCCCCCACAAGGCCTAAACAGCCACTAAGGGCCAAACTCCCCCTTCACCCACCCTCGCTAGCCACAGTAAGCCTGGCATGGGTGTTTAACCCCTTCATTGCCTTAGCGGTTAGCTGCTAAGGTAATGAAGTTGCTGTAAATGCATTTTTCTGCATCGGATGCGTGCCGGGGGGCTCCGGTGCTGGTATTAATGGCTATCAGCTCCGGAGACCCCGGCATCAATCCGAGCAGGAAAAGGGCCTGATTTTTTCTGTCCCGACATATCACAGCTCATCGAGGCATTTCCCCACCAATTTACCTAAATTTTGAGGTGAATTGGATTTGTGGAGAAGATCGCCTTTTAGGGCTGCGATAGGCGGCGACAGCCGACTCGCGGGTACTAGAATCGCGTGAGTTTATGATCCTTCAGAAAATGGTCGATAAGCGGCTGATCGCCGCTCAATTGGCGATTTTCTTTTGGTCATAAGATTTTGCGTCGATACAGGCCGTTATCGAGCACTTATCGAGGCTTACTGAATACGAGTAGCTATTTTGGTCGATAAGTGCTCAATAAGGGCCTTATCGGGGCTTTCTGAATGAGGCCCTTAGTGTATCTGCAATATTGCTCTCTGTAGATTTCTTCCCCCCCCCCCCCCCCACCCCACCCAATTTCTCTTTAGGTACAGTGCCCCCGCTCCGCTGTCTTTTTGGATATAAATTTGAAGTATACCAAATTAAGAATGGTCAGATCAATATTTGAGCTACCACTGAGCACCATGCATTACAGCTATGGTGTAACCTGCCCCCTGACTAGCATGGAAGATGGTACATTTTAGTCTGTTAAGTCATATTTATACTTGTGAACTGTCTTGCTGATAAAAAGTGCTCCGTAAAAATATTTTAAAGGTGAACCCATTCTTCAAAAATCTTTGATAAAGATCAATATTCTAGGTCTATTTAATGAAATAGAATAAGAAGAGCTTGAAGATTGTCTACCTTGGCTGTGAGTGAAATCATTAGGAGAATAAAGAAGGGATGGAGCGCATTTGGAAGCAACAAGACAATCTTACAAGTAAACCTTCCACTGTGCCTCAAGAGGAAAGTGGATTTAGCCCATGCTCACGTATGGATTTGAAACTTGGACCCTAAATGCAATGACAGTTCAGAGGCTTTAGACAACTCAAGGAAGTATGAAGAGATGCATTTATTTATTTAGACTTTTTTCTAACGCGCTATTCACCAAGAAACTCAGTACTAGAGCGCGTATGCTGGGTATTACCCGAAGAGACGGGAAAAAGAACGAAAGGGTCAGAAAGCAAACAAAATTCTGTGACACCACAAGGGTGAAGAAATTAAAATGGCGGTGGGCCGGCCATATCTCAGAATCCAGCTTATTCTCTAGGCTGGGCAAAATCCAGTGTCTGTTACCACGATTAGTGAGTATCTTGTAAGTAATTGGAAGTACAGTAGACCGATTGGCCTGTAGTTCTCGAGGTTTTCTTTGTCTCCTTTCTTTTGGACAAGGATAACTATGGCATTGCTCCATTATTCTGGAATGCTCCTGTTCTTCAAGCAGCATGTAAAGAGTTTTTTGGAAGGATTTTCTCTACTTCTTCTCCAGCTTTCAAGTTTAAATGTAAATCTTAATTCCATGTTTTTCCCATTCTTTATGTATTTTATTGCCTTTGCCACTTCTTCTGTGAGGACACATAGTACATAATTGGAGGTTTCTTCTCACACTTCCTGTACTGGATTATTATGGATGCCCATTATTATGGATGGATATTACTGGATGTGTTATCTGTGTTCTTGTACAATTTCATGTATAAGTCCTAAACTCTCTATATAATAAGTGCAATCTTTTATTGTTGATCCATTGTCATGGTTGAGTGCGATGATTTGCTTCTTCCCAATCATACTTTTAGATTTTGTTATCTTTGGCGCCGGTCACAGATTTTGTTATCTTCACCCTATCACAGTTACATTTTCTCACACCTACTGTTATAGGCTTGTAGATTGTCTTTCACAGCTCTGCATATTCAGTTCTTGTTCTTGTGTCTTGTGATTGTTTCATTTCTTGTAGTTTCCTCAGCAACTGCTTTGTCTTATTTGATATTTTATTCTGTTTTGTTAGTGATTCCTCCAGTTTCTTCAGCGCTTTCAACTACAAATCTTCCTTTAGAGCCGTTCAAGGAGGGTTACATATATACTGTATATATCATTTGTATTTGAAAAATTGAGTGAATGGTCCTACACATAGTCACATTTGTTTCTTTCTTAAGAAGCATGAAAGTTACTATTATACCAATCCCTAACGAATCTGCAGTTACATGTAATTAAGGAACGTGCTCTTTTTCTATTGAACTCTAATTGAACCCGCAGGTCACTGGTAAGAGCCAACTGTGGCTGTTAAATAGAAACATCTTTTGCTATAAAATGTTGCATTTATTATTTAAGGATATCTTGCCAAACAGATTTAATGAGCAAAGTAATCTACCCCAAGAAAAACATTCTGTATCTGCTAATGCTGTTTTGAACATACTGATAATTGTTATTACTTTTGTTATGTAAATATTAGCTATTGCACATTACTAATAAAAGTACTATCCATGCAGATATGAACCATTAAATAAGAGCTAGGTAGGATGGCCGTGTGTTTAAATGCAATACACTGAAATGTATAGTGCATATGCAGCAATAAAGTATAACTCATTTATCTATCTGTAATGTTAATCAGTACTCTATCCATGGCCATATCTAACCTCCATCTATCAAAACTGGTGTCACAATTTAACCAAGTATCATTATCATCATTACACCATAATGAGTTTTATTGATTTATGTTTATGTATATGGTGATGTTCGATGTATTTCTTTTAATTTATTCATCTACTTATTTATTCATTTATTCTCTTACATATTCCTTCAATAAATTGATGGGCAGTTGTGTGGGGCCTCAACCAAGTGACCTGTGGGGAGATTTTCTGGGAGACGATGTGAATTTGTAGTCAATTTGATTCTGATTATTTGACTTCCAATACCCAATTTGGACCACCAGCTATATATCTAAAAGAGATACTGCACCTAGAATAGATCAGCTAAATATAGGGATTAAATTTGATCATAAACAGCATTCTATGTGTGTAAAAAGCAGTGGATTTTAAGTACTGCAGAAAGAAAACAAAGCGCAAGACCCAAAGCATGTGTAATGGACACGCACAAAAAATACAAAACACACAACCAGTGTAAAAAGTAAAAAATATAGAGAGCGATTATCCCACTCATGTTAAAGGAGAAAAGTAGATCAATGGAGGAAAATCTCCAGGTGAGGGAAAGTCTATGATCCAATGGCTTGGTGCAAGCAAGGGATATATGGAAAAAAGGCAAAATATTGCAATATAATTTCATACAAAAATGAGGTAGAAGAGTAATGCACTTACAGCAAGACAGTAAGTCAAATGCAGATAGAACTGTGTAGAGTTGCAGGGGAACGCTGGAACGCTGAATCCTCTTACTGTCCTCTCCGTCAGATGCTCAGGTACTGCACTTAAACCACATAAAAAATAGAATTAACTAACACACACCCTGTGTACTATAGTTCAGCTGGAGGTGCAATGATCCTTTATCTAGACCGCAAGCCTGACGAAGGGGCCAGGGGGCCTTGAAACATTGCTCTATTATGCACATATAATAGTGTGTGTCTTCTAACATTTCCTCTCCCTGTGTGTCTGCTAACATTTCCTCTCCCGGTGTGTGCGGATTTTTTGTGTTGCTATTTTTTTTGATACATTAAAGAAGAAACTTGGTGAGATCAAAAGCAAAACGTAATTCTTTCATTTTTCTATGACTTACTTTTTGAGGGCTGCTCCAGTTTGGGTTACTGCACACAAGACAATCTTGTTAGTGAAGGAAACACCCTGCGCGTTTCACTCTTGGAAGAACTTCATCAGGTATAATGTTCTCTAGGGTAGGGGTGCGCAAACTTTTCTCGCTGCGCTCCCCTGCCTGCTCTCCTCCGTTGTCGCACCACCCCCTTACCTCGCATGGCGGGGTCATGTGACGTCACATCATGTGACCCGCGGCGTCATTTGATGTCATGTTACCATGGTAACAGTGACATGTCATTTGACGCCACGTTACCATGGTCATGCGTCCTGAAGCCGGCTGAATCTCGGTAAGTAGAGGTTGCAGAGGCCTCGCGCAGTCCCTCCGCATTTAATTTAAATGCCTTGGGGAAGAGCGCAAGACCTCAGCAACCGTCCGCACCCCCCCCCCCCAAAAAATTCTCGCTCCCCCCAGTTAGTGCACCCCTGCTCTAGGGAATAGGGTCCCTCTTATAGACGGTCCAATGATGTCACGATACAAACATGTCCAATGAATATGTACAAGGAAAACACAAACACCAGGGGTGACTAATTGGAGTAGCTGGGAATTGCTACAAAACATAATTAAACTAATTACAGTATACTAAAAGATGAAAAAAGAGAAAAGTGTTTAAAAATCACAGATAAAAAAAACCAATGGAAGAGTAAAAACTCTCAAATTAAATATGGGGCAAAACATATAAATACCCCAATTCACAAAAATACATTAAAAAAGGTATTAAAAAAGATTAAACACACAGAATGTTGAAACAAAAAAAATTGTTTTAAATACTGCATGATTACTGTTTTTTTTATGCCAAAGATAGCATAGAGCAGGGGTAGGTAACTCCAGTCCTCAAGGGCCACCAACAGGTCAAGTTTTCAGGTTATACCTGCTTCAGCACAGGTGGTGCCATCTTCAACTGAGCCACTGATTGAGCCACCTGCTGAAGCAGAGATATCCTGAAAACCTGACCTCTTGGTGTCCCTTGTGGAGACTGAAGATGGCCACCCCTGGCATAGAGGTAGGGACCAGTTGGGTACTTAAGACTCTCTTCACCACGTTGCATCTTGCTAAAGGAGGGCCATGTGTTGGAAGCATAATGTTCTACTGATGGACAACCACTTATATAACTACCTATGGACACATATTACTGATAGGGGAGCTTCGCCGGGTAAGATTGCCCTGAATCGTTCACTTTAAATACTACTTTTGAAATTACTGCGTACAAACAGTATGTTGCAGGTCTTGATTACGGTGCATAAAAAGTGACTGAATAGGCAACGTAAGTTGTGCATGAGGCTTTTTTGGTTAATAGTACCATGATTACGGAAATCACATTAAACATACTCAGTTTCTTCCTGTTTTTGGCGATAGCTGGTTTGTTTTCATAGTTATTTTCATAGTTGTTTTTTTCCCCGTTCTGTTCCATTAACTGATAAGAACATTTACCTTTGGGTATTGATACAAATAACATGTTCCAGCTACTTTTAAGAGCATCCATCCAGCTTTATTTTGTTTATTTTATTCCTTTCATTATAGCATTTGGACGTGTGAGCAGCAATGTTTACTGCCTCCTGAAAATAAAAACATGAATATTCCTCTGTCTACAACAATGGGAGGCTCTAAAGAACAAGTTGACGTTGTAATTAAGTGGATGAGAGAACATGGGGTTACATTGGGGTCAGGCCCCACAATCTTTACGGGCATTTTCTATGTATATATTGATGTTGTGCTATAAGGCCCCGACAGTGGACACAGGACCCTTCCAGAAACTAAGACCCCAAAATATAAAACAATTCAGTCAGGGTGTTTTGATCAAAACCGGATCAAAACCAGATCAAGCTGCACAACAATTGACAGGGCTAAGCAAGTGAGGAATTGTCCAAATTTGTACAAAGAAAAGCTGGACAACTGGACACTTGGGCATATACAGTAGATACCATATAAGGTGTTGCTTTGTTACCAGGAACGCAGGGTGTTAGAATTGTGCTAAGAAGAAAAAACATGTTTTGCACTGTATGTTCATAGTAATCCTATATTTAAAGAAGGGGAGAAGAGGATATGGTGGGTGCTGGTTTGTGGTAGGTGTGACGTGTGTGGAATGTAGCTGTACAAAACATTACTATAACCGTAGATCCCTCAGAGTAATTTCTTTGTCTTGATCAGGGCAGAGGGCTCAGCGGTGCTTGTATTGTTCACACAAGGACACAGCTGTATTTCACACAAGAACTAACCTGTATTGTTACTCTGCGTAATTAAAGCAAAGATAGTTTGAGAAATGTTTCTGTTTCAGATTCACCTTTCTTCTTTACAGCACAAGGAATTAAACTGTAATAATCAATACCTGTGCATTTGGCATTAGGTTTCTGACAATATATGGTCATATAAGTTCAATGGATGTAGCTTGGATTGTCGCTAAGGCCGCGTTTATAGTGCCGGCGATGGCGACGCGACGTCGCCCGAAAACAAATACATTGCCACCGCATGTGCTTATAGTGCACGCAACAGCGACAAGCGACGGAGCGACGTTGCCGTCACGAAAACCTGAAGCCAGCAAAATGTTGATTTTTCAAGGGCCGTCGCGTCACGTGACGGCCTTTGAACAAATCAAATTGCCGGAATCCCGTGACCCGGCCGCCCGGCGAAACATAACTTTCGCCGGTTGCGACGGCGACGGGTGACGTCACCCGCCGTGTCGCCGTCGCCAACGACGGCACTATAGGCACGGCCTTAAGATCTGTGAGCCACTCTGATTCACATCCTGTCCATAGCATCTTGTTACCTTGTGACTTGTTTTTTTTTTTTTACTTTTTCTTCCTATGTCTCAATTAACAAAAATAGATCATCTATTTGACATAAAGTTTCATAATGGATATATCTGTTCTGTGCACTGGCAGCATGATATAGAATAAAGACTATTAATTCCACTTTAACAGAGTTTGATGAATCCTGGCTTTTAGTGATAAATCATGTGATATAATTTACATCAACTCAACACTCAAGTGAAGAGATCAGAAAGAAGACAGCTCCTCTACAGTGCTTGTGATTACAGACCTGATGTGTCCATGAGAATTACATGACTCAGCTGATGCATTAACTCACAGGGGAGCGAGGTTTGAACTGCTTCAATATGTGCCATGTCCTAGGAATGCAGGTGCAACAGACTTTAATATTCTAACAGGGAATCGTTTGGGGCTTCGGGGAGGTGAGATCCTAATCAGGATCCCCTGGTTATTCAGATATAGAGTTATGTGGATTTCTAACGTTTAAGCCATGAAGAAGCCGTGTAAAAATACTGCCGCCTCTCTCTGCGCAAATCTAGCCCGAAATAAAAATATTTTAATTTTATTAGTAGTGTAGATGAGCAGGGCGTCTCCGGAGCAGAACCGCATTGATTTCAGGTCCGGGTACCTCCTGCTTGCCGAGATCCAGACCCCGTTATGGGGTGCCGGTATCTCCCATGCATTGAAATGTCCCGGTCACGTGACGCGGGGCATTTACATGCATAGGAGACACCGGCACCCCGTAACGGTGCCTGTATGTCGGGAAGCAGGGGGTCCCGGGACCTGAAATCAATGCGGTTCTGCTCCGGAGACCCCCTGCTACAATATACTAGTAATAAAAATTAAATATGTAATAACCACCAATACACAACCCACCCCCTGTGCCCCCACATAAAACCATTATTTATTTTTTTACACAGAGGATTAATACCACAGGCCGGCGGGGGTCCCCGGGTGGTTCTCATGGGTGTCTGCAGGCCCCACAGGCCCTGAGGTGGTCCCCGCTAGGCTCCATGGGCCTCCAGGTGATCCTTGCGGGTGTCTGTGGGCCCAAACGGGGTCCACGGGTGGTCCCGCAGGTATCTGGGGATCACCGGGTCATCCCCACGGTGTCTTGGGGCCTTTGGGGGGTCCCCACGGGTGTCTGGGGGCCCTTGGGTGGTCCCTGAAGGTGTCTGAGGGCCCCAAAGGGGTGTCTAGGTGGTCCTCGTGGGTGTCCGGGGGTCTTAGGGTGGTCCCCATGGGCATCTGTGGGTCCTCGGTTGTCCCTGTGGGTCCCCACTGGTCTGTGGTACATTCCTGTATTTAAAAAAACAAAAACACGGCCTACATTTCAATAAATACCCCTCCCACCAAACACATACAGTAGTAATGTGCAAAATAACTATTATCCAGATATGGATAATAGATTATTTGCCCATTATTAAACACAACATTAGCCAGCCAGCATAAATAAAGTAAATAAAAACCGTTCTACTTACCCCTGCCAATATGATGGGCATCCTGGTCAGCATACTGCAGGGCCATGTCCACCGATGCCAGCAACATTACAAAAATCCCTTAATCACCTTTGCGGTTAATAACTGCTATAATAATTAAGGGGTTAACCCACCCTCCCCCACTACCCACCCGGGAGGTCTAACCACCCACCCCGCACCCACTATACCCACCCTGTACCCTTGCGTGGCATAGTAGTACATTATACCCATATAATATGGGCATGATAAGCTACTATAGCAGTCAATGGTCATACTAATACAAAAGCATGAATGTCAAAAATACACAATACTAAAACAGATAGAATAAGCACCTATACACCCATAAACAAAAATTAAAAGCACTAGCCAACCAAGCAATTAACTAAATAAAACCACTAGCCAATCAATTAAAGAAATACTGTAAAACCACTAGGCATTCAATAAAATAATTAAAACCACTATGCAATCAATTACATAAATCATACCACTAGCCAAAAAATACATTCAATACCTAAAAGCAGTAACCAACACAATAATTAATTCATACAACCACTAGGCAACACATTAATTAAAACCAATAGCCACCAAAAGACATAATTAAATAAAATCGCTAGTGATTGACGAAGTGACATCACAGTCACGAAACGCATAGGGTGGAGCTTAGTAGCATGCAAACAGTGAGCCTGCGGTTTGATTGAGGTCTGGAAGAAAGGAGATCGACGCACAAGTGACGTCCTCAAGGGTGGATCGGGAAGGAGTAGCAGACCCATCCTCACTCAGTAACGCCGAGGGCTGTCCCCCATTCCTTCTCCCCTCTCCTCATATTCAAGCTGCGGATGGCACTTAGTAAAACACGCCATCATTCCCCACATCATATGAGTGCATTGTTTGAGGTTTTATTATTGTATTTTAATAAATTGTATTTTGGTACCGCACATGGTTCTCCATATTATTGTATTATGAGGTCATATTAGTGGAGACCAGGAGCGGAGGATTGGTCTGTGATCACTGGATCCAAGACTGGCGGGAGCACACTATATCTGAGGGTTGGCATTAGATGACCAAAGAGGACCTATCCCTAAAGATACCAATTTCTGTACGCTGATTACTGCTACATTGTAAGTAGTTAGCAGTGGGTGAGGGTGCCTCACAGTCTCATATGTGCTGCGCAATGGTGTTTCTTGTTTTCTCTGTTTCCACACAGCATGGATCTCGAGTGAATAGCACATAGTCCGTGTCCTCAGCAAGAGACTGTCTCAACCTACCTCATAATCCAAGGACTGTATTCCACATTGGACTGGTATTGTATATCAGGGCCTGCGCCTAAGACATTTTTTGCTCAAATCAACATAATTAAATAAAATCACTAACCAATCTGTAAAAAGAAAACAAAAGCCATGTCAATTCAAATCAGTTTAATCTAAACAATAAAAAGACATAGAAAATAAAACAGTCAGTTGCAGTGAATAGCAGTAGGCTTTTTTGGTGATAAGATGGCGATAAGGGGCTTATCGCTGCTTATAGCATAAAAGGTAGGTTAGAAGAAGCACACAAAAGACTAGGATAGGAGTCCAAACAACTTCTATTTGTATTCAATTCATCAGAGCCAGTCAGCACAGTGACGTTCCAGGACCAACTGTCCTTTCTTCAGTGTTTGGTCTGAAGAAAGGACAGTTGGTCCTGGAACGTCGCTGTGCTCACTGGCTCTGATGTATTGAATACAAATAGAAGTTGTTTGGACTCTATCCTAGTCTTTTGTGTGCTTCTACCCTACCTTTTATACCAATTCTTTGATCCAGCATTGAGACACCGGGATTAGCAGAGGGCGAGCACCAAAAGGTAATACTCTTTAATTTTTATCAGCAGTGGTGTGCCGCTTATTCCCACCTTTTGCTGCTTATAGAAACAAAAAATGATCGAGTGGACTACCGCTTGCTATGAAAAGAAGTTGGGGAACTCACCAGATATGAAGGTTAAAAAAGTATTTAATGAAAACTACATAAAATGACAAAACTCCTCCCACATGTTTCACACTCACTATGGCGCTTTTTCAAGGCTTGAAAAAGCGCCATAGTGGGCGTGAAACATGTGGGAGGAGGAGTTTTGTCATTTTATGTCGTTTTCATTAAATACTTTTTAACCTTCATATCTGATGAGTTCCCCAACTTCTTTTCATAGCAAGCGGTAGTCCACTCTATCATTTTTTGTTTCTGTTGCTGCCTGGATCGGAGGACACCACAGGTTTCACCATTGTTGCGGGAGGAATGGATTAGTGGTGACACCTTGTGAGCGTGCAGCTCTACACCACTTCATTTGGAAGGAGACGGGGGTAACGTAAAGCTTCTCAGGGGGTTACACATCCTGGTGGGAATCCAACCTCTCTGTAATTACCCCACTTCTTATACCTTGCATAACCCCTTGGTTTTTCTCCCCTCTCCCTGCATCTATACGTATATGTACCGGACATTGCTATTATCAATTTAAAAGACTGTTATTTGATTTCACTTATCTTTTTGCTTTTGGAGCTGATATTCGTTGTTTTGTTCTTTTGCTGCTTATAGCATGAGGCCCACTGTTGGTCACACCTTTCTCCTAAACATTCTCCACTCCATTGGCTTCCGTGATGAAGCCCTCTCTTGGCTCACGGCCTACCTGTCCAACCACTCCTTTGGGTTTCCTTCTCTGGTGCCTCCTCCTCTTTACTCCCTCTTTCTGTTGGAGTCCCACAATGCTCTATCCTTGGTCCTCTGCTTTTTTCATTCTACACCTCTTCTCTTGGTGAACTAATACAATATTTTGGAGTTCAGCATGTTTATGCTGATGAGCCAAATCTATCTCTCCTCCCTTGACCTCTCCCCCTCTCTCCTGTCTCCAACTGTCTTTCTGCAATCCCTTCCTGGGTGTCTCACCACTAACTGAAGCTAAACATGTTCAAAACAGAATTAATATTATTTCCTCCTTCCACTGCCACCATTACACCAACTCTCTCCCTCATTGTCAATAGTACCATAATCTCAATGCCTGAAGCCCGCTGTCTAGGATCATCTTTGACTCTGATATCTCCTTCATTGTTCACATTCAGTCACTCACGAAGACTTGCCTCTATCTACGAAATATTGCAAAGATAAGCCCTTTTCTCACTCATGATGCAACTTAAATCATAAAATCCTAAACAACGTACTCATCCTGTCCTGCCTCGATTACTGCAATCTTCTCCTAATTGGCATTACACTTGTCCACCTCTCTCAACTCCAATCCATTCAAAATGCTGCTGCTAGATTCATGTACTTCACTCACCGCTCCGTTTCTGCCGCTCCACTACGCATATCTCTACACTGACTTTCCATAGCCTCTAGAATTACATTTTAAAACCCTAGTAATTACTTAAAAAGGTCTTAACGACACTGCCTCCTTACATCTCAGCCCTCATCCCCAAATATATACCTACACGCACCCTAAGTTCTGCCCACGACATCTGCCTTTCCTCCCACCTTATTACCGCCTCTCACTCCCGTCTGCAAGACTTCTCCTGTGCTGCCCCCTCTCTCCCTGGAATTCCTTACGCGTACCATCCGACTCTCCCCCAGCCTTCAGATGTTTAAACACTCCCTGAAATCTCACATTTCCAAGGAATCCTACTAGCCTTACCTCTTACCTTACATACAACTCCATTCCCCCTTTAGCCCCATTAGAACCAGCTGTTCTGTACCAATCTTCACCCTTTGTAACATCCCCCCCAACCTTAATGGCTTGAGCTTCACAGACTGGGCCATATTTTAACCTGAGTCACACCTTATCATACAATGAGCAGCACCTTACCTTCTTCTTTCGACATTGTCCCTCATTCCCTATAGAGTGTAAGCTCTCAGGATCAGGGCCTCTTTACCAACTTGTATCTGTGCGTGCAAGTTTGTCCTCACCTGTATGTAACTGTTTGTGTAATATACATACCTCTGTACCTCCCATTGTACCGCGCAGCGGAATATGTTGGTGCTTCACAAAAATACGATAATAATAATAATATCATAACAAGCACTACAAATAATACCAAGTTTTTTATGGGATTAAACCCTGGTTAATGTTAAATGCTTTAGTGAATACTATGCTATGATTAATTTAGGTAAAATTTAAGTTTAATGGACTACTGAGCTTAGAGAATCTGGACCTTAAAGTCTTGTATGTTAGTAATATAGTGCTAGGTTTCCAGGCAGGCATTAAACGCTGTGTGTGATAGCAAGTACAGTTATTGATACAATTGTACAATGTGCTGAATGTCAGCTGCAACATTATGAAAGCAGAAATACAACACCTCCCCTTTTTTCCCTTCTTATTTATATATGTACACTACCGACACGTTTAATCCGAGCACGGCTAGCACCGCAAGCCGGGGGATGCCCCGGCGTGCTAGCCGCACTCCCTCCGATGCGCGGTCCCCGAGGGAGCCCTGGTGTCCCGCGATGTGGGGGACGGCGGCAGGGGGTTCCGGGGGACCCGGCGGACCCGGCAGCGGGAGGGAGAGCGCCCCGATCGGAGGGCGCTCTTCCGCTGCTTCGGCGCGCGCCCGGCACCGTCCGGCGCGCGCCAGGTTACTGCTGCGGCCGAGAACGGGCAAATGCTCGAATAAACTCGGCCGCAGCAGTAAAGCATGTGCTAATATATAATTCTACATTCGTACCTCAACTGGCAATCATTTGGTGCTGCTTTTATAAATCTGTCAAAATCCTTATTGTGTGTCTAACAAAATGGCCGCTTTCTAACTTTGTGCTGCAGTCTGTGAAATGCTGCAGCTGCAATGTAAATATTATATTACTAAGTGTAACATATTGTTACAGCTTTAAGAGCAATAGACAGTCTGGTGTTTGCAACACAGTAACAGATCTGTTTGTGATACTTTGTTGCCAAAATACAGAGCACAAAAAGGTGTGTGAGCCTATTTCAAAAGAGGAAGTGGATATGACTTTCTAAATGGTTGTTATAGCAACCAAAAGATGATCACTACATTAAAAAAATAATTTAAAATGGCATTAGGAGTTTAAAAAAATACAGACAGTATTATCTAATACTACAGAAATTATTATTATTTTTTTAAATAGGATTTTTGAAGTTTTGCTGCTTTAAATGCATAGTGTTTAATGAATAAAGAATATATTAAGGAGTCCAATATTAAATCCAGTTTGCATCCACGGATTTCTCACTGCTGGCCAAGAGAGCTGATATTTTCTCTGCACTGAGATAAGCTCATTTCTCTGAGTATTGAATGCACTTTGCTCCCTTCACCTATTATATTCTCATGCATCACCGTAAGCACACAATGTTCCCTCTACTCTTCAGCATTGTCCTAAAAGTGTGTTGAAATGAGAGCACACATTGTCACATTAACAAGCTACTGCACTTCTCTACTCCGCGAAGTCAGCTGCCTGTGAGTCACATCATGTGGGATAATAGCAATTCTCACAGGCATAGTAAGGGAAGGGGAGCTTACATCTCTGCATTTTTGCAGTACAGCCAGAAGAGTTTGCTGCCACCCTCTTATGTGTAATAGGAATACCAAGGTGTCATATCATTATCCGCACTAACATCAAAGCTGTTTTGGGTAAAAAAAAATAAAGACTATAAAGGTGTAACCTGAGTGTACTGCTGGAGCTTCAAAAAGTCTTCTTTTGTCTTTGAGGTATTAATGCATTAATCAGAGGCTCTTATTTAAGCCCTTGCAGTGTTACAGGCTCATCTGGCAGGTATGGGGTTAGCAAAACACAGAACCCCAGCAAGCTCTTTTTGTGAACCCCTGAGCCCCCACAATATATATATATATATATATATATATATATATATATATATATATATATATATATATATATATATATATATATGTGTGTGTGTGTGTGTGTGTGTCAAAATGGAGTGCTATTGAGCGTGGCATATGTATACAACAGACGACAGAGAAGCCCAATGCTACATCCAACATGACAGAAATACACAGTAAAATACTTATATATTCTCTTGAATTAGGGTCATTTAGTTTAACCCTTTGGCCAAAGCGTTGTAAGCTTACGAGCCACGTCAAGGCAGACACCTGTTCGCAAGTCCTAACACTACCAGATAAAATACTAATATACCTCTATTAGGATTACAATTCTCATGTACCTCTATTAGGAGGGAGAAAGACCACAGTGGGTCTATATCCAGCAGAATGAAAGGACCTGCAAACTAGGGAAGTGGGGAGGGGCGGGCTTAAAACCTGGGAAGGAGGAGCCACCAACCCCCAACAGCTGAAACAGCTGAGAATGGGTTAACAAAACACAGAACCCGAGCAAGCTCTTTTTGGGAACCCCTGAGTCCCCACAAAATATATGTATGTATATAAGTGTCAAAATGGAGTGCTAATGAGCGTGGCATATGTATACAACAGACGACAGAGAAGCCCAATGCTACATCCAACATGACAGAAATACACAGTATATTCTCTATGGTTAGTCCAGGGGTAGCCAACTCCAGTCCTCAAGGGCCACCAACAGGTCAGGTTTTCAGGATATCCCTGCTTCAGTACAGGTGGCTCAGTCAATGACTGGAGTTTGAGGACTGGAGTTGGCCACCCATGGGTTAGACCTTTAATGATAGTGAGCTATAAAAAAACACATTATCATGCAATAATCTGTATTACTAACAAAATTGTTAAGCCAAGACAAACAAACACAAGACAGCCAACATTCACAGATCAGGCAGTAGGCACAATATAGGTAACACACAGGAATGTTTTAATAACATATTTCCATCATATACTGCAGCATGCAATGTTTTCCTGGCCTAACCTGACTCACACGGACCCTCTTCAGCAGGCTGTGCAGCACTCTTCTCTTTTCTCAGGATGATTGAGGCTGCCTTCATGTGAATAAGGCTTAAATATTCCATGGGATAAAGATGAAGATTTTACTGCCAGAATCTCTTGAAAGGGCTATTTTCGGAAGTCCCCTGAATGCACCACATTCATGGAATTGCACCCTATTTATCAATGCAAAACCCTACTTTCAATGAGCGTCCTTTTCTTACGGTGCCGTTTTCTGCACTGGTTTTGCCCGGAAACTTAGTAACTAGATGCAATGATCTCTATTCCACATCCTCAGTCTTCTGCTCTCAATCCTGCACTTCAGTGATCAAAGCACCACAGGGTTTATCTATCAGCGTAAATGGTGCAAGCTGAGGCAGAGAGACGCAGAATGTGATACATCTCATTATAATCTGTGCACCATGTAACGCCTCCCAAACTAGGGTAGACAGGGCAACATGCTTTCATACTTAGGGGCAGGATGAAAATTCCCTGGTTTTGCACCAAAATTGCCATGATACAGTACATAGAAGCCCACTACTTCTTTATAGACCAGGCAGAGGCCCCAGAATGGAGCCATTTACTACAGAAGGGCTGAAGTGCCTCAGTGATTTTACTGGGATGGCTCCCCCTCTCCACAAGGTTATTAAAATAGTGTTGTGTGCGCCAACAGGGAGGGGGGTGGAACCAACTGAGGTCTGTTATGGGAAGAAAGTGGCTGGGTCTTAAATACCCTCCCCCCATCTTGGAAGGTAACTAATTGTTTCTTTTCCCACCCTCCCATCCTTGAAAATTGCTATGCTATGTCTAACCATATCTCTTAAGTTTCTGTCACCACCTCGGCTGAACTGTCGGCCAGTTAGCTGAAGGGTGTTGGGAAACACCAAGAATTGAGGTTCCAATTAATGTGTCGGGCCCAATAGTAAAGTCCCCCGAGGAGATTGTGCAGGCTGGAAGCGCAGGTTCATGTGGCCGGGCTGTACCCCTGCCCAAGTCTTAGGCCGAGATTATAGTGGCCGCGTGCTGCCAAAGCAAATATCTGTGTTCCGTGCACTTAGTGGGCGCGACTGCGACCAGGCAGAGGCGCGGCGGGGCGGCAGAATCAAGGAGAGACAAATGAATTTTATTGCACGTGAACATCTGCTGTTCCTTATACTTGTGTAGAATTGCTGTGAGGTTTGATACATTTGAATGGACTACCAATGGAGTTCTTCATAGACGGAAATTTAGGAGCTGTGTACAGGCGCTGCTGGCAAATATTAGTCCAGTGGGCAAGCCCAACAAACTGGCCTAAGAATCCAACAGCTCACACACTATACACACACACATCATATATACATTCATGCACACAAACACCACTCATGTACTGTATGCACATATATGCACACACACTTATCCACTCATCATATGCATACACATACACACACACCATCCATTCATTATATATATATATATATATATACACACATACACACACACCATCCATTCATCATATATATATATATATATATATATATACACATGCACACACCATCCATTCATCATATATACGCATATGCACACACACCATCCTTTCATCAGATATACACATACAGGCAGTTCTCGTTTTACAACGCTTCGTTTTACAACGAATGGCTTATCCAACGCTATGCAACGCATACCTATGTTCATTTTTACAACGCCAAAACGGCTTATCCAACGCTCTTACGACACTTTGCAATGTTGTTTATGTGTATGTGTGTATATATACACACATACACATAAACAACATTGCAAAGCATCGTCAGAGCGTATATATATATATATATAATATTATATTATACTATATAATATTATACTATATAATATATTATTTATTATGTTATATTATATATATAATACAGTATACACACTATATAATTTGTGTGTGCTGCATATCTTATTGTCTTATTGCCTGCATAAAATATTTAGTGTATTTTAGTTTTAAAAATGCCTTCATTTCTCGCTATGCACCATCCCGATTCTTGCGTTCTGCTCACGGATGTCTTTTCTCTACCCCCTTTGTATCTAAAGCCCTCTCCCACCTTAAACCTTTCTCACTGACTGCCCCACAACTCTGGAATGCCCTTCTCCTCGATACCCGACTAGCACCCACTCTATCCAACTTTAAGACCCACCTTAAGACACACTTGCTTAAAGAAGCATATGAGTAGCACCGTAGATATTACTAGACACATAATACATAAAGCTTGGCCCCCTGCAGAAGCACTTACCAAAATGCCCTCCTACTGGTTCTGTATGATCCTCCTACATACCAATTAGATTGTAAGCTCCTCGGAGCAGAGACTCCTCTTCCTAAATGTTACGTTTGTCTGAAGCACTTATTCCCATGACCGCTATTTATATTATATTATTTGTTATTTATACGATTACCACGTGTATTACTACTGTGAAGCACTATCTATATTAATGGCGCTATTCAAATAAAGACATAAAATACATTATATATATACACACACACACCATCCATTCATCACATATACACACACCATCCATTCATCATATATACATGTAGCCTAGCCTCCGGCCGCTACTTATTTTCCTGGGCCCTACCAGTGTAAGTCCTGTGCAGGCAGTGGATGGGTTAATTCTTTCAGAAAGGGCCTTGTGTGCTATTGCATCCTTGGATACATTTGATGTATCCAAGGGCGGGCCTAGCAACAGCCAGAAAGTGTGAGCTTGATGGGTGGATACTGGTTGGGTCACATGCTGGATGTGATGGCCTTTCAGTATTCAGACCTGCTCTGTTATGGGGCAGGGTTACAAGCACAACCCAAGGGTTTAAATACTGGCACATTCCCAAAAGTGGATGTGTCTCTTTCCTCCCCCTGTGGGGTGAGTACCAGCTACCCTGTGTCTCATTAGGAGGCTTCAGGAGGAGCACCATGCAAAAGGCCTGGTATGGGCCTCAAGCCCTATCAGTAATACCTTAACTAGGGGAGGCAAGGAAAGTGATAGACCTGCTGTAAGATCCTGAAAATGCAATAAATACCATGGACAATCTATCAGAGTCATTCACTTTTTTGGGCTAAGGAAAGGTGTCAGTCTGGGCCATCCTTCTATCCAGAGGATCCATGCTGACTGGAGGCGCTGCAACCACGAATAAGGTACCCTGTAAACCTGTCCTGTTCTCCCCACACCAACACAGAGCACTCAGCCCTCCTGTTACCTCACAGGTATGCACCACACCGCAGAAAATATGGAGTAGCAGACCAAATATCACTTAGGGTGGGGGTAAAGGGGCTACATACACATACACACACAAACCATCCATTCATCATATATACACATACACACACCATCCATGCATCATATATATGCATGCACACACCACCCATGCATCCTATATATGCATGCACACACCATCTATGAATCTTAAATGTGCATGCACACACACCACCCATGCATCCTATATGAGCATGCACACAAACTCCATCCATGCATCCTATATGCGCATGCACACCAACCATGCATGCGTCATACATATATACGAGCACACACCATCCATGCATCATGTATATAAAAATACACACACACGTTGCATTATATATATATATATATATATATATATATAACAAACACAAAAATGAATACCGCATCAACAACCAACAAATAAATGCATTATCTAAACCTATCTTTACCAGAAAAATAACTGAAAAGAAATTACAGAAAAATAAATTAACTGCTAGGCGGTGCTAGAGGAGTAAAGTAAATATGAAAACACAGAGAAAGAAACCTCTAAAAAGCACTCAGACAAATTATGCAAAATAATGATAGTAATTTATTAAATCAAAAAATAATGAAAAACAAAAACCGCTGACTGAAAACCTGCCTGACTAAACAAAAATAAATTGAATTTGAACAGACCCGAGGAAAACTAAATTGCCATATAGAACCAAAACATAATATGAACAGTACCTAAGATGATATGACCACTATGGAGACAAAGTACCCATAGCGATCTACAACTGGCCGGTCGTTAATAAAGATACTGAGCAAAAAATCAATAAAGGAAAATAAATAATAAACCTTTAAAGAAAATAAATGAAATATGGTAAAAAAATAATTAACAGGCATGCTATACCAGTGTGCGGGGCACTTGATAAAAAAGACCTAGAAGCATGAAACTATACATATAGTACATGACATCAAAAAAACATTATTTGAAAGGTACTTCAGTGACCTAAACACAGATATCAAAAAGATGGATTAATAGGAAGATACTCAGCTCATGTGATAGTATAACACTGCAGTCTCTGGTAGACAAAGCCACGATCAAAGAATAACTTGCAGGGGTAAGCAAAGGAAATGTAAGGTCCAAGTAAAGTGCTAGCAGGCAGGGCCAGCAGGGTGAAAGTCCCACCAACGCGTTTCGCCCGCTAAGGCTTCTTCTAGCGGGCGAAACGCGCCACCCTAGAAGAAGCCTTAGCGGGCGAAACGCATTGGTGGGACTTTCACGCTGCTGGCCCTGCCTGCTAGCACTTTATTTGGACCTTACATTTCCTTTGCTTACCCCTGCAAGTTATTCTTTGATCGTGGCTTTGTCTACCAGAGACTGCAGTGTTATACTATCACATGAGCTGAGTATCTTCCTATTAATCCATCTTTTTGACATCTGTGTTTAGGTCACTGAAGTACCTTTCAAATAATGTTTTTTTTTTATGTCATGTACTATATGTATAGTTTCATGCTTATAGGTCTTTTTTATCAAGTGCCCCGCACACTGGTATAGCATGCCTGTTAATATTTTTTTACCATATTTCATTTATTTTCTTTAAAGGTTTATTATTTATTTTCCTTTATTGATTTTTTGCTGAGTATCTTTATTAACGACCGGCCAGTTGTAGATCGCTATGGGTACTTTGTCTCCATAGTGGTCATATCATCTTAGGTACTGTTCATATTATGTTTTGGTTCTATATGGCAATTTAGTTTTCCTCGGGTCTGTTCAAATTCAATTTATTTTTGTTTAGTCAGGCAGGTTTTCACTCAGCGGTTTTTGTTTTCATTATTTTTTGATTTAATAAATTACTATCATTATTTTGCATAATTTGTCTGAGTGCTTTTTAGAGGTTTCTTTCTCTGTGTTTTCATATATATATATATATATATATATATATATATATATATATATATATATATATATATACACACACACACACACACACACACACACACACACACACACACACACACACACACACACAAAAGGAATGAGCGCTTGCTAATAAGTGACAATAAAACTAAAGTGACACACTGTAGATGTGAGTAAGGTGTAAATGTGAATGATTAGATATGTGAAGTCAGTGACATAATGGTATCAATCAATGACATAGACTTAAATATAAGTGCACATGTGAATGTAACAAATAAAATTGTTTATAAAATATGAAATATAGAGATAATTTAACATGTCCATAATAAAGTCCATAATTGAAATATTTGAAAGGATATAAAGTGCCGTGAGTTTCTGCAACTTCTAAGAGAATGAACCACATCCAACGGAATCTATTGAAAAAAGAAAAAAAGAAGCTCGTACCACATAGCATAAATCTGTGTGAACATTTATTATCAAAATGAGACATTTCTAAAATAGCACACTCACAAGTGTATACCTTCAGAAGATGAAGCCCTCGGGTGATGTTGGAA
This sequence comes from Ascaphus truei, assembly GCF_040206685.1. Lineage (NCBI taxonomy): Eukaryota > Metazoa > Chordata > Amphibia > Anura > Ascaphidae > Ascaphus > Ascaphus truei. The sequence continues at coordinate 48,414,319 of NC_134490.1, read as the reverse complement.
TCCATCTTCTCACTTTTGAATGCACGGCACAGAGAGGGTTGGCCAGAAACTGAGTGGGACAGTCTAATCGCACCCTTCATAAGCGGCAAACCCCATAAGGCTTACTTTGATCTAGATCCAGCCGTAGCTAAAGTCTATGCAAAGTTGAAGTTGGAGATCTTCGCACGCCTTGGCATAACCACGGCTGTTCCCACCCACAGGTTCCACGCACGGTCCTTCACTTTGGAGAAAGCCACCCGTTCCTAGATGTACGACCTCATCCACCTCACCCGGAAGTGGCTGCAACTCGAGATCAACTCATCAAGCCACATCATGGAACTGTTGGTCATGGACCAGTTCTTGAGTTAACTTTCCTCTCCCCTACTCTCCATTGGGTCAGCCAGAGTGACCCCCACAATGCAGACGAGCTGGTGGCCCTCGTATAATGGTACAGTGCAGCAGAGGAGCACCTATAACCCACAGTGTGGAGCATCCCCACAACACAAGGACCCATGACTCTACCAGAGATGGTAAAGGGTACCAGGGTTAAGGGGGGCTGAAGAGCAGAGGACCCGTTGAATAACCATCTCTGGGCAATTGTAAAGGTAAATGGTAAGAGGTTTCGGGCACTACTTGACTTGGGGAGTATGGTTTCCCGTTGTGTCTGAATACCTGTTGCCCACTGAGAAAAAACAGGTAAACAGTTCACAAAGAGTGGGGAATTTGTTGTATACATGGGGATAATCATGAAAGTGATTACAGGTAGTCCTGGTTATCCAACGAATGGCATATCCAACGCTTTATAATGCAACCCTACGGGCCATTTTTCTATGCCGGAATGCGTTATCCAACGCCTGAATGCTTTATCCAATGCTAACCGCCACTGCTTAACATGGGACTCGCTTTACAACGGTTTCACTATCCAGCGCTACTTCCAGAATGGATTCCATTGGATAACCAAGGACTGCCTGTACATGGGGATAATCCACTGTTGAGGTTCTTATTGAAACCGAGTTTGGTTCCTTAAATTTCAAAGTTGGTAAAGTACCCAAACTGGCACATGATGTAATAATAGGGACCGACTTTTCACATTTTCTAAAAATGTGGTCCTCCTCTCAGAATAGCGCACAGAGTTCAACAGTGGACCATAAAGAGGTAACAGAAGAAACAAATCCTTTACCTTTTTTCAGACATGGAGGTCGAGGAGGGCCCAAATAAAAAGGGGAAAGAGGAAGAGTGCTGTAAAATTATTTTTCCCATGGCTACCTTGGTAGGTAAAAACTTCAAATCGAGACGTTGAACAGTCGCCTACCACCCCAGAAAAGGATAAGACCTTCGCTGACCTAGAGGTCAGTCCCGGGAGTTTTAAGAAGGCCAAGTGGGAAGACTCCACCTTAGTGGAAGCAAGGAGGAATACACAGACCAGAATAGTACTCCTGGAAAACTAGATAGGTCACTTTCTTACCCATACTTCGAGGTAGAGAATGAGCTAGTATATCGGGTTGACAGGAGGAAATCCATTATAACTAAACAGTTGCTAGTCCCACTGACATTTTGAAATGTGGTATTACACCTTGCACATACGGTAGTCATCCATTAGGGGGACACATAGGGGTGGAAAAGACAAGAGAAAAGGTTCTACAAAGCTTCTGTTAGCCTTGGGTTTGTAACGGAGTGCTCACCACAAACAGGGCATGACCGCGAGGCCGAGGTGGGGATTTGATATTACACCAACCCACAGCCACGTGGGCACGTCTGTAGTGTAGATTGGTCGAGGTAGCCAGGTCAGGATAAGAGAGGTCTGGATGGTCAGTAATACTTGCCGAGGTCGGTGATGGAGAGTAGCGGATCGTAGGAGGTACTTAGCAGTGTCTGCTTCATACCACGTCCCTTAAGGGGTGGCAATAGAGTGAACATGTTGGACAAACGCGAATTGTTCTGGATCTTCACACTTCAAACCAGAATTCCTCAGGGTCTTAACTCCGACTAGGATCTTGGTCCATTTTTGCGCTGACATATATATGTATGTGTACACACATTCTGGAGTGCCACATATATTCATTTTTGTGGTACTCTACATTAATTTTTTTTATGTATGTGCATGTTATTATTTATAGCTTATAAGTCAGTGTATATGCTATTGATAGTGAGTGTTTTTCCCTTATTTCTTCCCCTCTTCCCTATTAGGAACATTTTGAACACATTTTGAACACTCTTCAGTTTATTCTATATACAGTGTGTTATACACAGATATACTGTGTTTATGAATAATGTTTATTTTATGAAAAAAATTTCATTCCAACATTTCACAATATGTCACAATACATTTTTCTGTACTTTTGTTGCGATATCATCTATTTGGGAATTGATTATTTGTCCTTTTACTTATTTACAGTATTTTTTATGGATTAGCTTTAATTAATATTATTATCATAAAGAAATTACTATTGAATATCCGTTTTTATGTTTCAATTTACTGATGCAGTATTAGGTTGTCTGCTTCATTTCTAATAGGTTTACCAAACATACAGAGATCTCTTTGTTCAGCTGTTATGTTTTTTATTCCTTATTTTGGGGAAATGATATATATTGATTATTTAATAGTTTTTTTATGTGTTTTTTGTTGTTGTTGTTTTTAATCATTTGTCAGCAGGCACTACCGAATTGTTTATTTTGTCCATAAAGTTTGTTAATAAAGTTTTTTTTCAAATTTGAATACCGACGTTCGAGCGCTAACATCATAGATCCTGCGTCATTTGACGAAACAGGAAGTGGAAAGGATCGATCGGCGCGCAATTTCGGTATTTAAAGATTTCAGGAAGTGTTTGCTTTGTCACCTTGATAAAGGGCTATATGCCTGAAATGCGTAGGTGTTGTTAAATGGCCTATATGTCTGTGTGTGTGTTTTTGATCCAATAAATTTTTCCTTTTGTTACTATGGGAACGTTTTCTCTAATACTATTTTTTTCAATGGAGATGTAGTGCTCTGCCTTTTTTTCTTGTTTATTGCCATACCTGTTATTTGCCATTAGTGAGGTTCCCCAATCATCCACAGGCTTTTCCCCTTTTGAACTAGTGTATGGCCGAAACCCAAGGGGCTTACTGAATATAGTCAAAGAGACTTGGAGACACGAGGTTACACCACACAGAAGTGTAATAGAACATGTTGCCCAGATGTAGGACTGCATAGCTGCGGTCCTACCTATAGTGAGGGAACACATGGAAAAAGCCCAAGAGGCATGGAGGAATTTGTATAATAAGGATGCTAGGGTCAGAATTCTTCATCTAGGCAATAGGGTGCTAGTTTTGGTTCCCGCCGTAGAGAGTAAATTCCTCGCTAAGTGGTATGGGCCATATGAGGTCATGGAAAGAGTGGGAGAAGTAAATTACAAGGTGAGATAGCCAGGTCTGAGGAAACCTGAGCAAATCTTATTAACCCTAGTAACCCCAGGACCATCAGAGAATTGAGAAACTGACCCAGATGTTAACATAGCTGAAACCCTGTCCATTCATCAGAAACGAGAGGTCCAGAACCTAGTGAGAAGAAACAAAAGTCTTCTCTACAAATCCAGGTAGAACTAAGGTAATTGAACATGGCCTAGTTTCTGAACCCGGGGTCCGAGTTAACCTTAAACCTTACCGAATCCCAGAGGCCAAAAGAGAAGCTAAAAGTTTAGAGTTTAAATTTGTTTTAAAACTTGGTGTGATTGAGGAATCCCAAAGTGGGTGGAACAGCCCTATAATTTTAGTCCCAAAACCAGACGGTACAACAAGGTTTTGCTATGACTACCGTAAAATAAACGCTGTGTCAAAATTTGATACTTATCCTATGCCTAGGGTTGACGAACTGGTAGAGAGACTGGGCACAGCCCCATATCTCACTACCCTAGACCTAACAAAAGGGTATAACAGGTTCCCCTCACAGAAAGTGCAAAAGAAAAGACAGCCTTCTCAACCCCAGGCAGCCTCTTTCAGTTTACGGTGGTGTCTTTTGGCCTACATGGAGCCCTTACCACATTCCAAAGAATGATGGATAAAAATTTTAAGGCACATGCTCGGTACGCTGCCACCTACCTGGATGATGTGGTAATCCATAGTGAAGATTGGCAATCCCACCTTCCAAAGGTCCAAGCTGTGCTTGACACCGTTCGGTCTGCTGCCTAACCGCTATCCCCACTAAATGCACTATTGGTCTGGAGCAGGCCAAGTATCTAGGGTATTCCATTGGCAGAGGTTTACTTAAACCCCAAAAAGTCAACGTAGAGGCGATAAAAAATTGGCCAAGGCCAGTTACAAAAACAAGTAAGGACCTTTTTCGGATTAATTGGCTTTTTTTAAAAAAAGATTTTTTCCCAATTTTGCAACTAAGACAAGCCTACTAACTGACTTCACAAAAGCAAGAGGGCCGCTAATAGTAAAATGGTCCCCCGAAAAAGAACAGGCCTTTAGAAGCCTGAAAGAAGCTCTCTGTGCCCAACCAGTGTTGGTCACACCTGACTTCTCCAAAGAGTTTTTAGTCCAAACTGATGAATCTGAGGTAGGGCTGGGGGCTGTACGCTCCCAGGAGTCTCAAGGTGAGGAGCACCCCATCCTTTATTTAAGTATGAAACTAAATCCCAAGGAGAAAAATTACTCCATAGTCGAGAAAGAGTGTCTCGCAATAAAGTGGGTTGTGGAGTCCCTCAAATGCTATCTATTGCGGAGAAAATTCCGGTTGGTCACAGATCACACACCCCTCACCTGGATGTGTCAAAACAGAGAGAAGAATGCTAGAGTGACTAGATAGTTCCTAAGCCTACAACCCTTTAAGGTCAGGGCTGAAACATGACAATGCTGACGGGTTGTCAAGGATGCACTCCCTGATATCCATGGTCGCTCACCCCTCTAGGTCTGAGCTGGAGGGGAGGCTATGTGGCAGAAACCAGGGAATGGTAATAAATTCGATATATAGGGCTCCCAGGATACTGGACAGCTTCTATCCTGTTTAGGCATAAAGGCAGGGCTTAGGAAGGGGTGGGTAGTTTGTTGGAAGGGGGCTTGGATTTGTAGGAACATAAAAATCAGCTCTAGTGGCCATGGTAAAGATGGTCAAGGCCTTTAGCAAGGTGGCCTATTAAATGGCAGGTTGAGGAGGCGCTGCGGGCATGGCTGTGGTAAGTGGGCATGGCATGAAGGGCAGTTTCTTCTTTTGGTGGTCTGGTGGTACCTACTTTAGCAACTGTCAAGTTAGGTCAGCGGATAGTAGCTGGTGTTGTGCATGGTATCCATACCGCTTGGGTTGTGGGCGGGCTGTGCCAGGCTATTCTCCACTATACACCTCATAAATCAACCTTGGCTCCCTGCAGACGCACTTACCAGAGCATCTTCCTACTGTCTCTGTACGTTCTTCCTACTTACCAATTAGATTGTAAGCTCTTCAGAACAGGGACTCTGTATATTACTTTTATGTCTGAAGCGCTTCTTCCCATTATGTGTTATTTCTATTATTTGCTATTTATATTATTATGTCACGTGTATTACTACAGTGAAGCGCTCTGTACATTAATGGCGCTATATATAAATAAAGATTTACATACATGTGCAAGTTATGTTTATCTTGTGGTTCATCATTTCTTTCCTACCAACCTGATGTATGTGTTATTTATGGGGGGGGGAGGGCTTTCAAGAGGGTGAGTGGATATTGTTGGAGAGGGAGCCTTACATGAGTCCAAGGTCCTGTTTCTTGTTGCATGCCCAAATAAACAATTCCCAGGTATTTCAGAGGAATTTCATGCTGAGTCTCTTCTCACTGTTTTTTGTAGTGGGGCGCTCTTGATACTGTTGAATCTGTATTTGATCTGGATAAGTGTGCATTCGTTGTGATGCCTTTTTTTAATGGGCCTCAAGAATTCTTCATAGATTGAATTATAGTGTACTGAGGTTTTGAAAACCTCAAAGGTCTCTTCTTCAAGTGTACTTTGTACTTTTTTCTGGACACTAACGTTTCATGTCGGATGTTTTATATGATTAGAATGTTTTACTCCTGTACATGTATATGAAAGGATGCTAATTTGCAGTAGTTTATGCTTCACTTTTGTGCCTTAATTTACCAATATAACATTGCCCTTATGGCTTTGAAAAGGTGGGCTGTGGATTTCTGCTGAAGTATGTAATTAATTGTGACACAAAATGTGAGATTTATGTGCCCTTGTACAAAAGGATATAATGGCTGTTTTAAAGCAGTGGATAAATGTTAATGTTTCACTTCTTTGATATGCTGTATTAATAAGTAACGTTCTGGCAGCCTGAGGATATTTTCTTGGCAATATAATATACAGTAACTTGTGAAATGCCAGACTAATTGTTTACTACCAGCTTTATTGACATATTATTTAACTGAATAATCAGAATCATCTTGTGCAGAGAAATATATTGAGATTAAGATCAAATCACCCAATAGAGCTGCTAGTGTGAAAGAAAGCGTGCAGGGTTATACCTGTGATCGTTTAGTGAAAATAACAACATATGGCAGAGAATACAGAACCCTGAATAAAACTTATATATATATATATATATATATATATATATATATATATATATATATATATATATATCCTGTGATGCAGTGTGATTCCTTTTCCTTGCTTATAGACTGTGCTCCACTTTCCCAGACTTGGCTGTGAGTATCTGTGAGTTTAGTAGTTATTATAGTGTCTGCCAAACATCTGAAAGCTCCTTTAATAATAATAATAATAATAGCATGTTCTTGTATAGCGCTGGTAGTTTTACATAGCGCTTTACATAGACATTTTGCAGGCACAAGTCCCTGCCCTGTGGAGCTTACAATCTATGTTTTTGGTACCTGAGGCACAGGGAGATATAGATGTAGAGGTATCTGTACCGTGTTAGCCGAGCTTTAATAATCAAAAATGAATAGACAATACCGTTCTGTGGCTAACGAAATGCTTTTATTTGTGCGAGCTTTCGAGATACTCTGCTCATCTTCTGGCGATGTTACAATGAATGAAGCCAAAAAAGGGTTTTTACTTTAAAACAGTGCATACTGGACTGTGATCTGTGATTGAAGTTTATCCTTTCCCAGGGCCGCCAACAGGGGGGGACAAAGGGTACTGGCGTCCCGGGCCCCGTGGGTCTGGCCGGGCGCCAGTTAATTTTAAAAAAAAACGCTGCACCAGGTCTCCCTGTTGGCAGCACCGGAAGTAGGTTGGGTTAAGCTTCCAGCGCGCCTGCGTGAGAGGGAGCCCCGGCGAACGCAGGAGCAGCATCAAGAGACAGGTGTCTGCAGTGGCCACCAACCTCCACCCCCCCCTCCCCGCAGCCAACGGGCCGTCCCGCTACCCCCACCCCCCTCCCCGCAGCATCGGGCCAAAACCGCCACCCCTCCCCCCCCCCCCCACCTGCAGCAGCAGCACTATATCCCTGGAAGTAACCTGCTCGAGATTTTGGTTACCATCTGCCCTGGAGAGGTTCCCCTGAATGAGACGTGCACCCCGAGATGGACTAATCGTGTAATCTACCACCATCCCTGAGGAGCTGTGATGACGTCCAAACACCACCTGTGATCATTCACCAGAGATTAGGTTCCAGCCTGTATCTCCAGTTTTGCTGTGTGGTAACAATTGTGTTAAATCCATACACTGCGCTTGTTCTATTTACCTGATGTACGCAGATTACTTACCTTACTATTTAGATAAAATTATTTGATATACTTCACTATTGCGGTTTTGTGCTGTTGTTTTTGTTTTCTTAGTGCTGCGGAGGTATTGAGCTACTCCCATTTGATACGGCTGCAGACGCTTTCAAGACCTCACATGATTATTGTATGTTACAATTATTATATATATTTTTTTCACGGTTGAAAAGGCTATGCATAGTGCATTAAATTCACATTAACACTAGTTCACTATTGCTTTATAGTAGAGTTTAGCTGCACACCATATCTTCTCACTTGTTTCAGGGAAGACCTTTTGCGGTCTTGTATCTTCTTGGAGAATGGGTTGTAGTTCCCTTGCGATCTTACGTAGGGCTTCTAGGTGTGGGTTATATGTGACCAACAAAGGTACCCTATCGCTTGTCTCTTTCTGTCTGTATTCAAGGAGATCACTTCTTGGTATTCTGGTGGCCTTGTGGATTTGCTGGTCTACAATTCTTTGGTTATATCCACGGTTTATGAAATCCGATCTCAAGGCTGTAATTCGCTGGCTTCTGTCTGCTGTGTCAGAGCATATCCGGTTGTATCATATGGCTTGACTGTAGATGGTTGCATGCTTAGTGTTTGTCGAGTGGAAGCTGTTGTCCCTCAAATAGCTGGCCCTGTCTGTAGGTTTGCGGTATACAGAAGTCTGTAGTTGGTTGTTCTTTATAGTAATGGTGGTGTCTAGGAAGTATACTTCATCTGGGGAATGGGTGAGTTTGAGGTTGGTGGTCGGGTGGAACATATTGAAGTTCTCATGGAACTGTATGGAGGTCCTGTTCACCACAGGTCCAAATCAGGAGGATGTCATCGATGTAGCGAAGGTATGTAAGGGGTTTCAAGTGACAGGCGGAAAGAAAGTCACTTTCCAGTTTTGCGCAGAACAGATTGGCATATGTGGCGTCATCCGAGTGTCCATAGCGGTCCCAGTTGTCTGGAGGTATGTGTCATTTCCAAATGTGAAGGTCAGAATAATTCGATGCATTTAGTCACTGTCTCTGTGAGTGGCTCCTGCGGTCCCAGAAAGTATCTGCAGACTATATATATTGTGATACAATCACTGTCCTCTAGGTCAGCGGTGCGCTAACGTTTTGAGCTACAGCCCCCTTCCTGGGACTTGCAGCTTTCGCACCCCCCCTCTCCCAATGTCTCCATGTCAAATGACGTCGTGGGTCATGTGACATCACGTCACATGACCCCATCTCGTCATTTGATGCCTGTTGCCATGGCGACGTGTGACGTTACATGACTCCGCTGCATCAATACACGGCTGGCAGTAGGTAAGTGACTTACAGAGGTCTCACGCCTCCCCCGGCAGTTAAATGCCATGGGGAAGAGCGCAGGGCCTCTGTAACACACAGAGAACACACAGAGAATTAATATTTCCTAGAGTAGCCAACAGCTGCTGCCTAATTGAGAAGGCTGAACTCCTGATTGCTCATGGAGTTTTAATAGCCAGGAAGTGACTAGATAGCTGCCAGTGAGACACTGCTGAGAGTGACAGAGAGAGAGAGATTGCTGACCCAGAGAAGGGGACAGAGAAGCGTCCTACCCAGATGTGGAAGCTGGCACAGACCCCTATGCCCGCTGGATGGTGGTCGCGGAGCCTGCAGGGACTGCCTGGGTGATTAATCCCAAGAAGGAGAAGGAAGGGTGAGAGACTGTACTGAAGTGGGGATTTCCTGTCCTTGGCATTGGACTTACAGAGGAGAGTTTCTCTGAGCTCACATGGGGCCGAGTTCCCCTAGGAAGGAAGGACGCAAGGCCGTGCTGAAGTGGGGACGTCTGCTCCAATGGACTAACGATAAGGAAAACCCTTTATTATTGTGTGCAGAGACTGTATACATTGTTGCATATGCCAGGGCATGGTTCAAGCTGGGAACCAGTATAGTTGGCCAGCTGTGGTTAGAAAGGCCTGAAGCAAAGTTGAGTTATTTTCCCTAACAGGAATAGGTATTTTATTTTATGATTTGTTTGACTTAAAGGGATGGTGGGCCTGTTATTATATTATTGAATCCCTGTAAATAAACCCCCTGTGTAGAGAAATGCTACGTTACCTGCCTTAAATTGGGACTAAAAGAGACTGCAAAGTGGTGTGGGCATCACAAAAAAAAAATATATATATATATATATATATATATATATATATATATATATATATATATATATATATATATATATATATATATAGTACATGCTTGCAAAATGTTAAAACATTAAAATGTTAAATTTTAAAATGTATCTAAAATTACATTACAATAGGTGTGTGGCCCTTCTGCTCCTAAATGTTTTCTGATCTGGCCCTTTGGAGAATTGGTTAAAGAGCCCTGTCCTAGACAGTGTGTTGCCCAAGGGTCAATTTAAAGTACCTTTGCCCAGTATTTTATGTCCTATGTCCTTCTGCTGTTCCTGTGTTTCAAGCCTTCCTTTGCTACTATTTAATTACTTGATGGCTTGGCTTAATGATAGAGTCAGGACCAGACTGTGGCCCATATCTGCCATAAAATGTCTTGTATCATTGGAAAACACCTTACAGCCCACTGACTCCAATCTCATCCAAACAAGTTAGTAGTGCATATTTGGAATAGAAGAGAAGACATCTAACTAGTATAGTATATTTTATTTACTTATAGGAGATGACAAAAATGTAAAGTAATGCACTCATATTTGCATAATTATATCAGACATATTTGTTTTCCACCTTGGACTTGGACCAGTTTCTGCTGTTTCTGCGCTTTCCAACATGGTGCTCTCACTCCCGCGGTGGAGAAGCTTTGCAGACTTGGGAATCTTATCCGGTGACATCACTACTGCAGACTGCTTATCACTCTGCTCGCAGTAATTATTGATCTCCGGAACTGCTGTTTGCCACTAGCGACTTCCAGGTGCTGCCGTTGATTCTGCCGTTTTCCATTGGCAGAATATCTTATCAGATGGTAATATTGAGATATACATTACTGGGGGAGGCTGCTTGTTGGTCTGACAGTCAGTGGTGGGTTATAATAAATTCCTCACTTATGACTTTCTCCACTCCTTTAACCCACCTTATTTCTCAACTTTAATCTCTGGTTTAACCCTTACTTGTTATTTACGTTCTGTTCAGGCCTGTCCCCTCTTTACCCCGTGTATCACTAGAGCTCTCTCACTCCTACAACCCTTTTCATTTGCTGTGCCCTACCTCTAGAACAACCTCCACCAAGCACCTTCTATCTCTAACTTCAACACCCATCTGAAAACTCACCTGTTCAGCTAAACATTTAACTAATCCAGGAATGCCTCTTCTCACACTAAACTACTGTAAAGTACGCTCTTACACACACTATAACCAATGCACTAAAATGTACTCCTACTGGTTTTGTAAGTCTCTCCACCTGCCAATTAGATTGTAAAATCTTTGGGGGAAGGACTTCTTTTCCCCAATGCACTAATCCCATCTGTGTTACTATATTCCCTGGGCTGTAACTGTAATGTAATATTGTCAAAATACCTGGTAATAAAAATAAACATAGATACATATTCATACATACATACAAACATAAATACATACAGTACAACACACACCACTAGCTTGCAATTGGCATCTTTAAAATGTTATATATAATTTATTTTGTAATTCCTTTTACATAAACAGCAGGGTGTTTGAGAGGCTAAGGTTGCGGTCACGCTAGCGCTTAGCGTGCTGAGCGCATAGTGCTTGCCGAGTTTAGTTTCTGCGGGAACGTACGCTCTCCCAAGCTTGGCGCCTGGGAGACAAAAAAAGAGAGTTTGAAGCGCATTCAACATGTCCCCAATGTGCGCACTTGTAAAATACACAGAACACCGGCGCTCGTGCTTGGAGAGCTGGTGACGTCACCGCTCTCAAGTATGAGCGCGGTCAGCGCCAGCGGCGCCACAGCCTTAGTCTAAAATGCAGTGTGTGTTATTCCTATCACAATGTCTTTTCAGATTTTGCTCGTGATATCACAAGACCCCCTTCTGCTCAAATAAGAGTAAGGGTGTTATACTTCTACATAAGAAGACAAACAGTTTTTCCATTTTTGTTTAACTCTTAAAGACACTTCTGTGCGACACAGATATGCTACATAAACAACTACAAAAATGATGCACTTTGTGAACACTTCTAATAATAATAATAAAGGACCCTTCATCAGTAGAGGTGTGCGATTTTTGTCAAATTACATGGCCCTTAATATACTGCCATTTTCATAAAAATTCGGGCAAAAATTGCACAATTCCACAGTAATCTGGTAAAAATGTTGCATTCTGGGCAATGTGAACTTTCGCAAAAAAAATATTCGCACAAGCTGAAAATTAAGGCGAAAAATGTAAACAAGTTTTAGAGCCATATTGGAAGGCACTCACACAACTCTATTCCTCAGACTATCAAGGTACCTATGCACTGTTATTATTTACATATATCCTATATATATCATTACGACAGTAACTTGGTATCTTGGTTTCCATTTGGAAAGTCCCCTAGTGTAGATGGAATGCATCCATGATGTGTTTGCTCCCTTGGAATTGTTGCTATGTGCATCTACTGGAGTTCTTCTCTGGAGGCTTGTTTTTCAACTTAATCTTGGTTTGAGGCAGACGTGACTGATTAAATACAGCAGTGAGAAGTTTGCACTGCTTTATTCGCCCAAAAGGGGCCTTCAGTATGTAATATCATGTGTCGCTAAAAGCCATTTTGCACAAAGTATCAAATTAATTCATCTTTGTACGCCGATGTATAAAGCTGATTTTCTTGTGTTGTGCTGCAATTATTAACATTTTTTTTTTCACCAAAAAAAAAAGGAAGTTAGTGGGTGGAGATTGGAGGTTTCAGGTGCAAAAGATATCAATAAAAAAAAACATGCCAGCATGCAAATGCAAGTAGACACAAACAATTCATAACGCATCATATGTATGAACACGATGCCCACCGTACAGCACAAAGAATAAGAAAAAATGCGCTAAGCACATGAATAATTATATACCTACATGTGCCGCTAATGGTTTAAGGCAGGGGTGCACAAAGTTATACACAGGGTTATCTCACCAACCACCCCCCCCCCTCCTCCTTCAAAGCTCCGGCATGAAATGACGTTGCGGGGTCATGTGACGTCACGTTGCATCGGATTGTGACGTCAAGTGACCCCAATGCGTCATTTTACACCGGTTACCATGGCGATGCGTCGCCAAGGATCAGGTAGGAGAAGCTGCAGAGGCCTCGTGCGGTCCCCTCGGCACTTAATTTAAATGCCTTGGGGGAGAGCGCGGGACTTCTGTAGCCGCCGCGCCCCCTGGAAATTCTCCCGCCTCCCACCTACTTTGCGCACTTCTGCTCTAGTGTAGGGGTGGACAACTCCAGTCCTCAAGAGCCACCAACAGGTCAGGTTATCCTTGCTTCCGCACAGGTGGCTCAATCAGTGGCTCAGGAAGACTGAGCCACCTGTGCTTTCGCTGGGACTGGTTGAGCCACCTGTGCTGAAGCAGAGATATCCTGAAAACCTGGCCTGTTGGTGGACCTTGAGGACTGGAGTTGCCCCCCCCTGCTCTAATGGGAATCCTTTCCTTTGATAAATATGGGGCTGTTTTATGCACTGTTTTCGCCGCAGCTGCAAGATCGTTTACTGCACCTTCAGCGATTTTCCTGCATTAGAGCCCATGTTTACTAAGCTGTGCTGTTTCCTAAAACAACTTCCCTGCGTGGAAGATACCTAACACCCATTCTAGTGAGGAGTCTTCCAGCGCTTCAAGGTATAGCCCCACTGAATAGCCCCACGGAATAGCCCCATTTTAGTAAACATGGGCCCTCATTACGTAACTTCCGAAGGTGCAGCCATCAGACACGACGAATCCAGTTTGTATAATGCTGTTTCTCCCAGACGGAAGTAACATTGGCCCTTTAATTTCATGTGACAATGTAACATTGGCCCTTTAATTTCTGTTAAAAAATAAACACGAAACACACATATTTGCATATAATATAACTCCACTCCTTGCCAGGGGTCTTCATCAATGGCAGCCAAGGGGTTAATGCAGTTCGCAGCCTTGTCATTGAGTTGCATTTGCAGAACAAGAGGAGTATTAATAATAAAGCATTTGGCAAATATTATCACAATTCCCAGCACATTAAGCTCTGTTGTTACAAGTGCCCGTTTTGAGCACGTATTGAATTGCCCTAAAAACTCTCCCCGACGCGGGCTGTAAAATCTCATTTGCAAATGAAATCCGCCGTAATGTGGCCGCAGTATTTGGGGATGTTACTGTTCATCTTTATTTCATGTTTTCTTTTATTACTTTGTGCAGCTGCTTATCGGGGAAAGATCGTCCAACTTTAGTGGCGGAACAAATGAAAGGTTGTAAAAATTAGTTACATGGACATTTTTACCGATGTGTGTGATGCCGTTTTTAACCCCTTTGGTGCTGGAGAGGGCAGCAACACAATGCAGAGCCTGACTCCCAATTAGTATTATATATAGCATTGGAAAAAAATACCTATTCATGTAACACATTGTGAAGCATCTATAACAGTTGTTTCAGATTTCAAAATATGTTTAACCAGTTCCTTCTTAAATATTTGTTTCAAGTATCTGTCCAAAAATTGAATTCTAAAACCATCAAAATGAATCCTTAATCTCGGTGTTTGTCAAACCGGGAGTCTGGCACCCAGAAGAAGTCCAGCAGATTTGTAAGGGGGCTCGGAGTGACAGGAAGGATATATTACACTGGAAGATACAGAATGTGGCATAGAGTGACATACAGAGGGGGGAGAAAGAATGACAGACAGAAAGAATGTCAATTTTGTTGCATCAATAATACACATTAATATATTCTAAATGCATAGCACTTTTTAAATAAGTAACAATACTGTATATGTTTCAAATGACATTAGATATACCGGTTTAATATACTACACATTACACATTTATATTGCAATGACAATATAAATGTAAAATAAAAACATAAAAAACAACTCAAAAAATATTTATTTTTGTTATTATTTATATGGCATCATATATGTTTTTTGATTGTCTTTTATCTGAGTATATTGTCTCCTTAATTCGGTGTCACGGCAGACTCCAGTGGAGGGCAGGACCTCGGTAGCCGGAACTGCGGGAGCAGGCAAAGATTGTTGGGGTAACGGGCTGAGGTTGGTGGTAAGCAGCAAGTCGGATTGTCATGGCAAGCAGAGGTCGGCCGCAGGCACCAAGCAGGATCATCGTGGGCAAGCAGAGGTCGGCCGCAGGCAGCAAGCAGAATCGTCGTGGGCAAGCAGAGGTCGGCCGCAGGCAGCAAGCAGGATCATCGTGGACAAGCAGGGATCGGTGGCAGGCAGCAAGCAGGATCATCGTGGACAAGCAGGGGTCGTGGCAGGCAGCAAGCAGGATCATCGTGGACAAGCAGGGATTGGTGGCAGGCTGCAAGCAGGATCATCGTGGGCAAGCAGGGGTCGGTGGCAGGCAGCACGCAGTATCGTCGTGGCACACGCAGAGGTTCGGCAACAGGAAGACAGGAGCAGGAACCGGGCAGGGAAGCAGGGACAGAGACCAGGGATCAGGGAACAAACAGGAACAGGCCAGATTACCAGCAAGGGCCTTTAATGGAACAAAACTTCAACACGGAACAGAACAGGTACATGAACAGAAGAAGCGGGCACGGGCATAGGCAAGGTACTAACAGGAAGCAGAAATATATAAGGTCAGAGATAGGAGCAACAAGAAGACAGACAGACAGAGGAACCCCAGAGCAGACAGAAAGCAGCAGCATACCTGGTGGACAAGGAAAGGAACTATGGCTAGGCAGGAGGTCTAGGAGACCCTGACATTCGGTATGCACATGTATGTTTTATTACTTGCCCAATAGTATTTCCCTAACTTGAGTATATCTTTCTTGATGTACACCTCTAAACCTAGCACTGAAGTGCGAAATGCGTAGGTATTCATTATGCTTTTTGAGACGTCACTTCCATTTAAGAAAGAGCCATTTTGCGCGGAGATTTCTTTGAATTTCCGCATCAATAACCCAATTAATATATCCTTATTTTATTAGAATGGATTTGTGGAAGAACCAAAAGCTTGGTCATTGAGTAGAGCAGGGGTGCGCAAACTGGGGGGCGTGAGATTTTCTGGGGGGGAGCGCGGCGGTTACAGAGGCCCTGCACTTGCCTGAAGGCATTTAAATTAAATGCTGGGGGTCGCGCGAGGCCTCTGTGACTTTACTTATCTTAACTTTCCAGCAACGCGTCGCCATGGCAACCCGGTGTCAAATGACGCCGCGGGGCCATGTGATGTCATGTTGCCGTGGCATAATTTGACACCGGAGGCGAGCGGGGGGGGGGCGCAAGCAGGCAGGGGGTGCAGGGAGAAGAGTTTACGCACCCCTGGAGTAGAGAATGGGAGTCCCCAAGGAAATCAAGCACTGTTAGTGGGGCCCAATTTACAAAGACTGGGAATCACTGTCTTAGCTGCTGAAGGCATCTGCAATTCATTGTACGGTAGTGTGTGTGTGTGTGTGTGTGTGTGTGTGTGTGTGTGTGTGTGTGTGTGTGTGTGTGTGTGTGTGTGTGTGTGTGTGTGTGTGTGTGTGTGTGCGCGTGTGCGTGTGCGTGGCTTGTTAAGGTATCACACCATGCCCTCCAACAGTACCTATTTAGCTGATACTGTATCTGTTTTCTATTTCTTGTACCTATTAAATTCAGCTGGACCTATTGTACCTATTTCTGCCAGTGGCTGAAGCTTCAGCTAATTAAAGCAGCTCAGAGATTGACGATTTATTTGCTAATGAACAGCTGCTTAGGGGGGATTTAATACCAATTCTATTGTGTGTGTATATAAGTATATACAAATCAACCCACAAATACACATTTTTTATTGATATGATCTTGGCATGTAGTAAATTGTACGTGTTATTATTGTGCCTCCTTTGGAAGGGTCACTTGCCTGGAGGTTCCCCTACCAAACATTGACAGATTGCAGCAATTTAAATGTACCCATTTTTATATGCCAAATGCTGGAGGGTCTGTCATACCTAAATAATGTAACAGTGCTGTAGTAGTTTGTAAGAGATACAGTCTTTATATTTAAGAAAATGCACAACAGCATATATACATAGCACGTCATAGCAGCAATACACGTGACATAATATTATAATACATAGTGGGAATAAGCGCTTCAGACATGAAAGTAACAAAAGGAAAGGGAGTTCCTGCCCCAAAGAGCTTACAATCTGAGTGATAAGTGGGGAGAACTTACAGAGACAGCATGAGGGTGTTCTGGTAAGTGTGTCTGTAAGGGGCCATGGTCAGAGCATATGAGATGTATTGAATCAGTCATATGCTTCATTAGAGAGGTGAGTTTTAAGAAAGGTCCTATAGGAAGAGAGAGGGTGCTCGTCCTATGTTGAGGGGAAACACATTCCAAAGGTGTGGGGTAGTGAATATGAGAGGCTTTAGGTGGGAGAGGGCTTTTGATACAAAAAGGGGAGACAGAAGATATCCTTAAACAGAACGCAAGAGTCGGGCAGGTTTATAGCGAGAAATTAGGGCTGATATGTAAGGAGGGGCAGAATTGTCTATAGCCTTAAAAGTGGGAAGGTGAGTTTTTCAAGTAATACAGAGTTTAATTGGAAGCAGGAGAGGGATTTCAGCAGGAGAGACGCTGAAACAGATTTGGGAGAGAGAAAAGTGATTCTAGCAGCAGCATTTAGGATAGATTGTAGGGGAGATAGGTGAGATGCAGGAAGGTCGTACAAACCCTGCCTTAACACCCAAATATAGAACACACTGAAAAGCAATGTCCCTAATTCTCCGGAGGCTGCATTGTCCCTGGGCTTGACAGCATTCAGGAAGAAGACAAGAAGGCAGAGGGTGCTAAGAATCCACAGAGGTTAAACAAAAGCTGT
The DNA here is from genome assembly GCF_040206685.1 of Ascaphus truei. Lineage (NCBI taxonomy): Eukaryota > Metazoa > Chordata > Amphibia > Anura > Ascaphidae > Ascaphus > Ascaphus truei. The sequence continues at coordinate 48,396,759 of NC_134490.1, read as the reverse complement.
GATTCAAACCTAAATCTGGCTACCTGCAACTGTCAGACACTCTCCAGTGAACCAGCACTGCAAGAACTAGAAGACGAATTAAAAAAGATTACATTGGATATTGTTGGCCTTAGTGGAGTAAGAAGAGAAGATGAAAGCCTCATTGAGCTTCAACCAAGTAAGAAAGTGAATCTCAGCAAGACCAAAGTGATGTTCAACAAGTGTGTCAACTCTGCAAATATTGAGATAAATGGAATAGAACTAGAAGAATTCAAAGGCTATGTATACCATGGCCAGCAAGTAACAATGGATGGGAACCTTCTGAATAAAATCAATAGGAGAAAGAATGGATAGCGCGCATTTGGAAACAAGAGAATCTGTCAAGGGAATCTTCCACGGTGACTCAAGAGGAAAGTTTTCAACAAGTGTATCCTGCCCGTGCTCACGTAGGGATGTGAAACCTGGACCCTAAATGCGAAGATAATTCTGAAGCTTCAGACAATGCAAAGAAATATGGAGGAGATGCATGCTGGGTATTACCCAAAGTATGGGGAGATGCATGCTGGGTATAACCTGAACATACAGGAAAGAGGATGAATGGGCTTGAGAGCAAACAAAAGTCTGTGACATCATCACAAGGGGGAAGAAATAAAAATGGCGGTGTGCCAGACACATCTCAAGAAGAAATGACCATTGTTGGATAAAGATGATACTAGACTAAATGCCAAGATGACAACCAAAAGTAATATGGGAGGATAACATCAGAAAAGGCTTGCAACTGCAGTACCTGGAAGATCATTGGGGAGGATTCATCCAACAGTGGATCGACAAGGGCAGAAGATGACGATGATGGTGATATTTTATATCCATATATCTCTGCAGTTGAAAACTGCTGGAAGATATGATCGTGACTGTGTTATTACGGTGATAATGGAGGAGTAATTAAACAAAAGCTAATTTCTGTGTGCAGTGCATTGCCAGCCTCCTCTGGCAGCAAAGGGGTTAATATCACATACTGTTATCATTCCTTGTACGCCATTATTAGAGGCGCAGAAAACCTTAACCACATAATTTCCTGGGTGGATCCATTTCAGAGGTGCCATACAGCAGTTACTAACAGAAAGTGCAATCAGTTTGGTTATGTGTTGCTTAACAACCTCACATGTTCACAATACCGCGTACAATGGAAAATTCCTGGCAATGCCTACTGCATTTTAAAGTGCACCTCGATGCCAAAGTTATAGTATTTAGTCAAAAAGCTGTTCCTTTATCCTCTGTCCGTGGCTATGAACCATTCAAGAAGAGAGACTGAATGATATTAAAACCTGATGATTGAAAGAACACAAAAGATTGTAAGTGATAAATGTCTGCATAGATTCCAGCAAAGATTAAACAGGAGATAGATCAAATGGTTGTGCCATTATTTTGCAACATAAAATAATTTTAACGATTTTTCTTTTACAGCTCAACAGCCAATTCACTGGTGCCAGTCACAGCGCGGCAAGAGAAATATGAAAAGAAACATTCACATATGTCTGATAACAGGAATCTTTCATGAAAGGATGATGGATTTTACATAAAAAGACAAAGCCAGTACCCTGTAGGGTTTAGGAGACTTTTCAGGTGAAGCAACATTTTTGTAATCTCAAAGTCTGCGCGGATAGTATCCAGGCTCCACACCCATCGCTGTGTGTGATAACTATTAATGGAACATTAAGAGACTTGTTATTCATAGACATAGGGGCCTATTCTAGTTGACCCGACGTGAGCCTGAAATATATTTTGGGCAATGACAACTTCGGAGCTACGAGAATAGGCCCCATAGTGTTTACAGAGCTTTAAAAAAAAACTCACAGGCCTCCTGTTCATGTGTACATGTGAGGACATTCCTCATATGAATAGTAAAATACAATATATAGATATATCTTTCAATGTTCTCGTTATATTTGGCCTTGAATTCTAATTATTCTGCCTCCCATTGGCCTGGGTTTCGAGCCTGTGATTCTCTATCATAGTACTCTACTGCTCTATAACACTCAGGCCTCTATTTACTAAGCAGTGTTCTGCTATGACACCTTCCACTGCTCAGAGACACCTTCAAATGCTCGGAGACACCTTCCAATGCTCGGAGACACCTTCCAATGCTCGGAAGACACCTTCCAATGCTTGGGAGACACCTTCCAATGCTCGGAGACACCTTCCAATGCTCGGGAGACACCTTCCAATGCTCGGAGACACCTTCCAATGCTCGGGGACACCTTCCAATGCTCGGAGACACCTTCCAATGCTCGGGAGACACCTTCCAATGCTCGGGAGACACCTTCCAATGCTCGGGAGACACCTTCCAATGCTCGCAAGGCACCTTCCAATGCTCGGGAGACACCTTCCAATGCTCGGGAGACATCTTCCAATGCTCGCGAGGCACCTTCCAATGCTCGCGAGGCACCTTCCAATGCTCGGGAAACACCTTCCAATGCTCGGGAGACCCCTTCCAATGCTCGGGAGACACCTTCCAATGCTCGGGAGACACCTTCCAATGCTCGCGAGGCACCTTCCAATGCTCGGGGGACACCTTCCAATGCTCGGGAGACATCTTCCAATGCTCGCGAGGCACCTTCCAATGTATTGTATTGTATGTCTTTATTTATATAGCGCCATTAATGTACATAGCGCTTCACAGTAGTAATACATGTGGTAATCGAATAAATAACAGATAATATAAATAACAGATCATAGGAATAAGTGCTTTAGACAAACATAACATTAAGGAAGAGGAGTCCCTGCCCCGAGGAGCTTACAATCTAATTGGTAGGTAGGGAGAACGTACAGAGACAGTAGGAGGGAGTTCTGGTAAGTGCGTCTGCAGGGGGCCAAGCTTTATGTATCATGTGTTCAGAATGTTCACAGTGCTATTCATATGCCTCTTTAAGCAAGTGTGTCTTAAGGTGGGTCTTAAAGGTGGATAGAGAGGGTGCTAGTCGGGTACTGAGGGGAAGGGCATTCCAGAGGTGTGGGGCAGTCAGTGAAAAAGGTTTAAGGCAGGAGAGGGCTTTAGATAAAAAGGGGGTAGAAAGAAGACATCCTTGAGCAGAACGCAAGAGTCGGGATGGTGCATAGGTAGAAATTAGGGCACCTTCCAATGCTCGGGAAACACCTTCCAATGCTCGGGAAACACCTTCCAATGCTCGGGAGACACCTTCCAATGCTCGGGAGACACCTTCTAATGCTCGGGAAACACCTTCCAATGCTCGGGAGACACCTTCCAATGCTCGGGAGACACCTTCCAATGCTCGGGAGACACCTTCCAATGCTCGGGAGACACCTTCCCGTGCTCGCAAGACACCTTCCAATGATTGCGAGACACCTTCCAATGCTCGCGAGACACCTTCCAATGCTCGGAGACATCTGACTTTGTGTCCAAGTTTGCAAAACCAGCTGTTTTGTTTGTTTGTTTCAACAAAAATGTTGAACTTTCATCACATGTAGCAAAATCGGCAACATTGGCAAATATTTTGTTGTGTTTGTATGTTAAAACAAAAACAAAATCTGTATTTGAATTTGGTGTATGGGGTTACGTTTATCTTTGAATCATTGTAACTATTTTTGGAGGAATTACACTTCACATTTACTACTTTAGTCCCGGCAAGGATTTCTATTCCTACTTGGACTGTGAGTAATGACACGATATGGAAAGACAAAGGATCAGCAGCCTTCTATCAAGGTCATGATATCTCACAAACAGGCCACTTTTGTCATGGAAAATGCATGCTATATTATTTTGCATATAGCATTCTTATGTGACTAATATGTCTCACCACAAGTTGAATAGGTTAATTAGGGCCAGTGTTATATAAGGAGAGTGCATGATTTCTTTTATACAAATCTCTCTGTATCCGTCTCACATATCTCTCCAGGAGTCACTTAAGATGAACAAGTAATCTCTGTGGGACTATACGAAGTGCAATTCATGGGTCATTACTTTATGGTATAAGGTTTACTGCAGAAAATAGAGAATATCTTGCTACCAGTCACGTTAAACAGTTAACCTACAGAACATGAGGGAAAACGGCTGTCAAGGCTTGGGAGATCTTTCAATATTTTGTCATGTTTCATAAACAAGATACAGTACAAAGTCTCTCTCAAAGGCTAATGCATAACTGAGTCACAAAATCATTATATATCTGATTCCTTCACCTGATTGCATTGGGCACATTAGGACGAGAGGAGTGCAATTGGCCACGCAGACTGGAACAGTGAATGTCCTTTCGGAAACATAATGAAAACTACATGTTGCTGCAGGAAAAATTGAGTTTGGTCCTTAAAAGCTAAATTTGGAATTGACATAGTCTTAATAGCATTTCTAAAACAAACCAGAATTGAAAATATACTGTATTGATTATCTGCATGAAAAATGTGCACCCATCCTTAGCACTAATTAGAACAGTCATATATTTTATACTATAATTATTTCAGCCAAATTACATTGTACAATTTAGACATGTCACTTTTCAAAAAGAATATCACTGCTGGAATAAGGGAGTTGAAAGGCACATTTACAATTCCTAATACTGTGATTAAGAAACCTAACTTTACTACCATAAGTCAATAAGTTATTTAAAGCAGAGCTCCATGCTTTCGTACCCCGCTTGTCAACTGTTCATGAACATTTCCAGTACTTAAACCTGCTATCTTATTTAATATTATTCAGCAGCTGGTTAATTCCTCGGTTGATGTGTTAACCTGTTCCATTTTCATCTGTGAACGTTCCCTTCAATTCATGAATATTCAAAAGCTTCAAAACATATGAAGAAAGGCTATTCGACAATTTGCAGGGACAAAAAATGTTTATTTCTCATGTTTTTCGTATGTGGCTGAAACATTTTCACCAATTTGTTGCCAGGGTCAAAATTGCTCTTTATGTAAAAATTCATACTTGGATTTGTTTTGTTTTTTACAAGGTTTCTTATTTTCGTGATTTTTTTTCTGCCAGCCGCACATACTGTACAGTATCCAAACTTCACCATGAATGTTTCACACATTTCTTCTCAAAGGCACGATATAAAAGCATCCAGTTTGCCTTCAGTTACTTGCTAAAAATGACCTTTGTTAGGACACACATTACAATTTAGTTCTGCAGTCTGTGCCATCTTAGAAAGATCCCAGCTCCTGATCTGCCTCGTTACTTTTACTTGGCCTTGTTTCATCTTACAATTCTCTTCTTACCTGTGATCATCTATGAGAAAACCTGTTCCCTGCTCCTGGCCTGGAATACCGGCCTAAATCCTTCTTTACATGGATTACCTGCCTTGTCTCATTCTGTATTAGGCTACGGCCCCGCTGCCTCAGACAGTGCGGCCACACTGCAAACAGGCGGCGGGTGAAATTCACTGCACCGCGATCTGCAGCTGACTTTTCTTGGCGCGGGGGGGGCGTGGCCAAAGCGGGTCAGGAGGGGGCGCGGCTATGACGTGGGGTTGGGGGGAGGAAACGTGTTGGCAAACCCTCCCACCCCTCTCCTTCAACCGACGAGGAACCGGGGGCAGGAGGGGGAGGCGGCGCCATGCAGGAGCCCCGCGCGCCCACACGCTGGCCCCTTCACAGCTCCCCCTGGGGGATCCCCCGTGCCACCCACTGAACCACCAATGCCAGCCTCTCCCCTAGCGCGCCAGTCTCTCCCCAGCTTCCCCCCCCCCCACGCTCAATCCGCCCAGAGCGGGCAAGAATGGGGCCAGCCATGCTCCCACTAATCTACACCCCACCCTCCCCCCCGCGCTTACCTCCGGCCTGGGCAGCAGCCACAAGGATCGGAGGCAGAGGGGGGTGAGCCCAAACAACTTACTGACCCTGCTCCCACTTCACTGCCCGAGCAGGCAGCAGCCACGGGGATCGGGGGAAGGGGGGGACCCGGGCAGCAAAAAGTTAAAATAAATGAGAGACGTGGAAAGGGGCTGTAAACACACAACACAATATATATATATACATCCATACACACACATCCATACACACACACACACACACACTTCCCCGCCCCCACGAAGCTGACAGCTCCAGACCCGGTTCTGATTGGCTCACAGCCACACCATGTGACGCGTCACCGCTCGGGATCTCAATTCTCTTGCATCCCCTGGCGACTGACGCGTCACAGCGTGTAGTGAGCTGTGCAGGGAGGAGGGAATGGGACCTTCTCGAGAGGATACGAGGTTATGGTGAGTAATGCGCACGCGGCCGCGCGCGCTGCCAGACGCAGCGGGACCAAAGCCTTACTCTGATCACTGGGAGTTTTTCCTGTGTAGGATCCTGATCTTTGGCCAGGGGACAGCTTGTCCATGTGGATACTGACCACTGATTTGTAGGGTCTAACAGCTGGTCACGCTGTGCGGTTAGTTTTTAAAGAGAACCTTCTTTGAATTTGCCCTTAGTGGGGTTGTTTGCTGTCGCAGTTGTATTTGCGGGTGTGGGCTGTTTTGTGCTTCTGGGGAAGTCTGTTGGGGGGACAGTATAAAGAGGAAGATTTGGCAGTTAGACGTTATTATTTAAATCTTCTTCAGCCTCCCTTTTGTTTTTTCAATTTTAGTTATTTGATTTGTAGGTTTTACTTGAAGATGTATTTGTTTGTGTAATTTTAATTGTGTTCTTTATTTATATGTATCTTGTTATATATTTAATAATAAAATGTATATATGTGTGTGTATATATATATATACACACACATATATATATATATATATATTTTATTATTAAATATATAACAAGCAACAAATTATTTCAATTTTATTTAATGTGTGTGTGTGTGTGTGTGTGTGTGTGTGTACACACACACACACACATTAAATGAAATTGAAATAATTTGTTGGTTGTCACAGCTTTATTCCATGGTTTGATGGTTATGAGTTAAGCTCTTGGCTGGGAGGATGAGTTTTATAGCGGATGTTAAAGTCTGGTGTGTTAAGATTAAACTCTTGGCCGGAAGGCAGAGTAAAGTTTTGGCACGATATTTATTTATCATCATTTACATTAAGGCGGGTAAGGCTAAGGTTGGTGACATGAGTGTTTTAATTAAAAGTAGATATACAGTATGATATTACAGCTCAATCCCCTTTATAACGCTATGCTTGGAGTTTAAAGAATCACATCGCGCTATAAGCGGATCGCGTTAGAAATAATATACAATTGTATGCATTGTACAATAAAGTATTTAAGATACCAATAATCGTGTTGTAAAGATTTCATAAATACGAAAATTGGGAGCCACGCTTGCATCGTGTTATAAGCAGATTCGCGTTGTAACAGATCGCGTTATAACGGGGTTGAGCTGTATTAATAAAGCTGTGGCTTTTACCACCATTTTCTATATAATTACTCTTTGGTCTAATTATTTATTTAAGTTTACAGGGCATGTGTCCGGGGCAGGATATTACTTTCTAAACGCCAACCACACTCCAACCCCTCCAGCCTCTACTGCAGATACAGGCTCTAAAATACTGTCTTTGGACGGTCAAAGATGATACAATCCATAAAGAATAAACCGTAGCACTTAAGGCTGAGGCAACATAACATGATGGGATGGGCCCTTACTGGGTTTAAGAGGGGTTAAGTGTGTTAGTGGTTGTACGTAGGTCATAAGGAAGTTTCAGAGCGGGTTTATGGTATGTGAGGAAGAGCAACTCCCCCTCGTGACCTCAGGACAGAGCAGAACCACCCACCCTCCCCTTTTGTCGTTGTCGTTTTGTTGCTTGTATTGTGTGTATTGTTTTGTTTTTGTGTGTTTTTCTAAAAAGGAAAAGAATATTTTTTTGAAAAGAATAAATGAATAAAAAAGTGGTGACTATTAAAAAAGAAAAATAAATATTCCTACTAGAAGGAACAATGATGTGGGACGTGTAATGTTCTGTTTGTGACAGTTTGGTGGGGCGGTTGCTGATGGTACACACAGGCCCGATAAGTATCAGGTTTGGGCATTTCACCCAGTTCGTAATCTTTGTTTGTGAGTATTCTCCTTGGTGGGTGACGCTTACTGTGACGCTTACGGCTGCTATGGATCATGAGACACAGCAACTCTGGGGGCTCTTCACATGGTACGGGCCAGTCTGGGACGAGTTTTAAATGGTGTTGTATTATTAATAAAAGCTGCGGCCTTGCTCCTCCAGTTCGTTGTCAGTTGTTTTTCTTTGGCAGTCGGGGCCTATTCGTACCCCAGTCATCCTACATTATACATCTGGTTGATGTGAGAACTGTTCGGTTCCTATAGGGAACATTTTGAATATAGTTTCCCAATCTATTTAAATAAAATGCAGCACTTTATTGACATACGGTTCTGAATGGCAAAAGAGAACCTGCTGTCTGTCACGTCGCAGTGCAAGTTCCCTGTTCCTGCATTGCATTAACAATATAAGGTAGGACCGCATCCAAGAAACCTGTCTACAGTGACACCATTCTCTGCTGCCTCTGGAATGATTTGAGAAATTAATTTTCGCCAACATTTAATTTTCTTTCTGCTTAAGTGTTTGGCCACCAACACGATTTTATGCATTTTCTTGTATAAAGGAAGATTATATTAACAATTTATAGCCTCCAATATTCTGCAGTACATAGAAGAAAGAACATACTAATAAACTAATATGCATAATGATAAAGATACATAATTAGGGCCATTTATTTAACTTCAATTTTAGTTTTTCGTCTGTATTTTTCCAGCATTAATTTGTGCATCCTTCAACATTTATTCTTACCAGTAATTACTGAGATGGTTGAGTATTTTTTTTTTTTTTTTTTTTTAATGGCTCATATTTTGTTGGGCTAAATTAATGTCACTATGCTTCATCAGAAACTGCTGCAGTGTATTCTAAAATATATTAATCAGTGTAATAATAATAACAACTTTATTTATATAGTGCTTTTTTCCCAATGGGACTCAAGGCAATTCACAGTTACAAAAAGGAAAAATGAAGAAAACATTTAAGTTTATTTAAAAAAAAAAAACTTCAGTTCGTATTTATTTCTGTAAAACCAAGCTGCTAGGGGTCCTATTTATAATGATTATATTAGATCACAATTCTTTCCTGAACCTCTAAGCAAGAATTATATTCATCACCTTAAAAACGTCCATCAAATATATATGACTTTAAAAAAAAAATGAAACTTACATTGAGACATAGAAATTGACAGCAGGGTAAGATCACTTGGCTCACCTAGTTATTTAATCTAATTAAGGTCACATTATTAATTGATGGAATATTAGAAGAGCCCGTTTAATCAATTTGCTACCAAGTTTCCCAACAGCATATGTCTATTGTCCCTTCAGTAGAATAAAAATGCACATGGGCACAATCACTAGAGATTTGCACACATTCGTAAAATGGCAAATTTCAGACATTAGTGACTCCCAAAGAAATGGCAAAAAATACCAACATTTCACAAAATTCTCCAAGTCCAAAAGATTCAGATTTGCTTATAATTGTGTGAGGATATTGTTGGTTGACTTTTGCAAAAAGTTTGACCAAGTTCCAAAAATGCAGCAAAAGTTTATTTATGTTAAAAAAAGAAAAACAAGTGTCACAACTTTAACAATTAGTTTAAACATGTTTAATAATTTATTTACTACTGTCTATATTTCTTAATATTTAATAAATGTGCATAAAAAAATTAATCTGGGCACCAGTAGAGGTTGGTACCGCGTTAGCCCATAGATTTGTTGGTGATGGCAAGTGCGCACTGACCCTATGGTCTCCTAGTGTTAGTGTTATATCAGTCCTGCGGCTTCACAATACTCCCGCGATCAAAAGGGCCAATTATAATACTAAAAAACATAAAAAGAAAGTGCATGGAGAGACATTATTAGTAAAAATAAGATACTTTATGTAAATGTAGCCCCGGTCCCCTTGGGCTCTCAGTGACCCCCTCCTTACCTCCTCAATGGTTGCGAGGGTTGTCGGAGGGTACAGGAAGGTAGGGGTAAGAGCAGGAAGCGCTACGGTGCTCCGGAGGCTCCGCGGCGGGCCGCAAGCTCAGGGCGCCACCATGTTGCTATTTCACGCATGCGCAATGGAAATGCGCAGCGGGTGGCCATTAAAAGTCCGCGCATGAGCAGCTAGACCTAGCGGCGGCCATTAAAATGTTGCGCATGCGCAGTCAAGATCACGCACGCGGTGCCAATGATAAAGGGCTCCGCAAGGGACTACATTAACCAGAAGCCTCTAGGGAATCCCCTTTCACCCAGATCACCTGTTGCATCACAGCCATTTTCCCTACTCAACAGGATAGGGTCATCAGGCAGAGCCCATGCCAGTTAGTTGAAGCTGGGAGCAGGTTAGAGAAGGTTGTGTGTGCAGGGAGCAGTAGCCCCTGCACTAGGCCAGGTTACCCACCCCCAGGCCCCAGGTTACCTCCCCAGGGGGATTCATGCCCCAGGTTGTGGTTGCTACAGGGACAGGCCTTTAGGTAGGGACCTTGCCCCTTTAGTTATTTGCTAAGTTCAAGGACACAGTTCATCTGCAGCGCAGCCCTGATCCTTGTGTTCTGGATCAGATCGCCACTCAAGATAAGAGACTATCTTCACGGTGATATTATCCACGCCGGAATTCACCCCACGCGTAGGTCGGACGACCACATTGGATCAGACGGATACCCTTTTGTATGCTGCACTAACACTCCACGGGATAGCGCAATCTCCAACACTTTGGGTGGGCCCTGACACAGGGAAAGGGACATCAGGGAATTGGTGCCCGGCACCCTACTGTCCCGGCTAAGCTCAGTCTCAAGCTTGCCGGGAGCTGGCCGGGATCGTAGCGGGCTAGCTGCGGGTCCGTTCTCCGTTTAAAAACGGAGTTTCCCGCGCGGCGGCCGCTTCAATAGATAAGCGCTAATGGCGCTTACTATTGAAAGCGCCCGAGGCGCGGGAAAACTGGCCGAAACCGGGTCGGTTTCGGCCGGAGACAGCCCGCGTCCAGCCCGCGCTATGCGGGGGCGGCCGCATTAGAGTCAGCTTGGCCGCCACTGTATGTACTTTGGGGACATTCATTGTTGGTATCCGGTGTGGGAACCTATATATATTACTGTGTGGTACAGAGTACCAAGGTTATATCTTTTATTTCTTTTCTTTTATTTCTTTTAGTAAAGGTTGCTAGCATATATTGTGTGCGTGCATTATTATTGTTCCTGTAAGAGGACCATCCCACCCCGTTGGGATCCATTACAGGTGGAGGCACTGTAACCCAAAGAATCAGGTATACCCCAGTCTCCCAGCTGCGGAGGTTCAGGCCTTCAAGTGCTCTATCAGGTAAAGCATCACACGTGGTAACACAGGTATATTCCCACACAGGGTCCCTATCTGCGATTGGGGGGGGGGAAGTGTGTTACATAAAAAAAATATATACTAACAAAACTTACATGGTTAATAATAGTTCCGATCTCCCCTACATTAGGGCTTGGATGTTGCCCTGAGACCTTGTAGTCTCAGTCGATGGCAAAAGGCGTCCCCACACAAGGGGGAATAAGCAAACTAAGTCCAGGGATAGTCCAGTTGTAACGTTGGAGGAACTGCACACAGCTGAGAAGCCGGTGGCGGCGTCCTCGTGGGAGAGGGCTGACGTCAGGGGTCCGTCGTCACGGCGTCCAGAGTCACGCATCATGGAACGTGATGACTCGAGGCATCGGAACTATCATTAACCATATAAGTTTTTTTACTGTATATTTTTTTTTACATAAAGTATCTTACTATTTTTACTAATAGTGTCTCTCCGTGCGCTTTCTTTTCATGTTTTATCCCATAGAGTAGACAGAAAAAAAGGCTTTTGTAATTAAAAAAAAAAAGGAATTGACGTTTAAAAAGAGTATAAGTTTCCAGGACCACTCAGGTCACTTCTCCAGGCATGTTACAGTAAAATAAATATGGGTTTACTCCACACTTCAGGAGTCAGGCTAACAAGCAATGCATCCGACATTCCCAATGCTTTGCAAATCCCTCTGGCAGCCAGGGCGTTTAGCAGCAAAAGTGTTAAAATATCAAACTATTACAAAGCACGTTACTTCTCCAGAGTTGGGATGAGTTACGATGTGTCCTCTTGGAATATAAAATCTTCTGCCCGCTTTCCCAGGAAATATTTTGTTTCTAACACGTCCGAGTTCAAATGGTTCCAAGAAGAAATGAAAACATGCACATAACTCTTCTTCAAAGATGCTGTAGTACTTGTTGCACCACAGGCCACATACTGTGCATAAAGGTACGTGCAGTCTATACATCGTGTTCCGGGTGTCACCTTTTGATATGTCTGATGTCAGAAGAGTGCTTTAGAATTGAAACAGAAAGTTCTGATCCTATGGTCCAGTTTGGAAATGTTTAATGGCGCTGTTCTCTCCAAGAGAGGAAGGTGCAGATGAGGACTCCTAACAATATTCTGCACTTTGTGTTCATGTATTTTTTTGTTTTATTTTTTATTGCGTTTTCCATAACAAAACATATTACAATTCAACAAGACCCCAAAATACCAGTTTACAGTGATTACAATATTCCCTTACATTTAACAGTGCACTAAACCAGTAAATAATATATTAAATTCATGTATTTTTTATATCTCCCCAGAAACCATGTACAACGTATTTAAAGAAACTAGTCTCTCTGAGCAACTGAGATGTTTATTTTTTGTTAACTGACAAACCATCTTTATACAGTATTTCTTTTTTTTTTTACTTTTCCTCATCTTGAACCCATACTTGATGGTGAATCTCTCCGTTATCATGATCTCAAATAATATTTTTCGGGTTGCTAAATGCTTTCTCTATTTTGAATACAAATGAACGAGCGATAAAAGGTCTCTAAAGCAGCAATCCAAGCAGGCGATTATTTTTGTGAATAATTTTTTATTCATGGGATTGAAGCAGGGGGTCTTCGGAGCTGAACACCATTAATTTCAGCTCTGGGGGGGACACCCTGCTTCCAGAGATTCTTGCCTCTGTAGGGGGCACTGGTATCTCTCTACTTTTAAAAGCTCCCGCGTCACATGGGCCAATAGCAAGTCGCACCAGTTGACGTCACAGCTTCCTACTGGCCCCCAGGATCTGGCAGCTTTGAAAAGCGGCCATTATATGATCCCTGCTAGCGAGTCAGAGTGGCTACTGATTCCCCTAGAGGGGTAAGTATCTCCAGAAGCAGGGGATCCCCGGAGCTGAAATTAATAGGGTTCAGCTCCGGAGACCCCCAGCTTCGATCCCATGTTAAAAAATTCACACACAAAAAAATCACCCGCTTGGATTGCCTTTTTAAAGCGGGAGTCCTTCCTAGAATGAAAGGGAACTAAAGACATGGCATGTTTCATAAGTTAACAAACGCACAACCCCAGCAAGCTTCAACCCCAACATCAAGGCATGGCCATGTATATATGATGTGGTGGGTCTCATAACATGTTATGAGACACCAAGCAAGTCATTTCTGGACATCACTTGGACTGTGAGGGCTGGACTGTCTTTGGGTAATCACTCAGGTGATATAAGTTTTATCTAGGCGCCATTATATTCTGTTTGTTGTGGTTCTGTTAGTGATCTGTATTGGTCATTTATTTCAGGCTGCCTAGTCCTTCATTTAAGGTTTCTTGTAATTATTTTTAGTAGTTTTCACTAATTATATTTAAGCATTAGCGCTTTTTTCACACAATATTTTCACCTATACATTTTTCAGAAGATACAAAAAATAGGAAAACGCTTACTTTAAGGGTGGTTGATTCTTTCTAAGAAAGTTGATTGCACTATGGGTTTTTTTTGTACCTGGTACTGTACAGTACCTCTGATTAGAACTTTAAGCACTGTTTAGTAATTTTGGCCCTATATGATGGATCTCATGATCTGAAAAAAGGATAGGAAAGGTTGCTTGGCTCGTTTCTTCTCATATAATGATGGTGCAATATGGCACAATATGGCGCAAAGTCACTCGGGCATTGTTAGCGAATTTGCCCCAGTTGAGTGGGAGATGGTACAGTTTTGCTTTAGCTGAATGCCCCATTGATAATATCTTCCATGTTTAGTCTCTCAAGTTGCAATTTGAGGCCAAATAAATGTTTTCTTCTGACCTTCGTACTAAATACAGCGCAGTGCAATGTGAATCCAAATGGGATCTTTGCATAATTTCAGTGAAATATTTCTATCCAGTGGAGTATCTCACTTACAGTATAGAACATCTTCTGCCATATACTGTATGTACCTTCATGCCTTCTGCACTGACATTATTATAGTATGTATATCTTTATATAGAGGACACATCTGTACTCTGCGCTTTACAAAAGAGACAATACAGTACAGGGAAATACAGTGCAATAAGTGCAACAAGCAAAACCAGACAATAGGAAATTAAATCCCTGCCTCAGAGAGCTTACAATCTAAGTGGTGTGTTCGGAGACTTACAGAGATAGCAGGTGAGGGAATAACTGCAGTACATGGCAGTACTTGGTAGGAGTGACTGTGGGTGTGGGAGAGAAGTGTTTCATTTAAGAGGTGATTTTAAGTTTTTTTTTTAAAGGTGGGGAGAGAACGTGTTAGGTGTAAACAGAGTGTACATTTAGAGCTTTTATGTAAGTCATTTTACAGGTTTTTTCAGTGTCTCCATATTGAGTATGCAATGACTCCAATATCCTATGAATAAAAGCAAGTGGGCATTCAATCAAAATCAATTTTCTGTTAGCGCACAAAACAATCCAAGGTGTTTCGCAGCGTGGATCAAAATGGTGATTAATTCAAACTATTTCCCAAATGCTTCACAGAAGTTGTGGGACTTAAGTAATTTCTTAAAAGCTCGGAAGTTGGGAGCTTTCCTGATTTCGATAGGGAAGTTGTTCCACAGCCTGGACCCTACTGCTGAGGACGCTCTTTTTCCAATCCTGGTGGATTTGAATTGAAGAACACGGAACAGTCATTGTACATTAATCTGAGAAGTCTGGTTGGCTAATATGGAGTGATGCGTTCTAAGATGTATGTTGGTGTTATGCCATGTGTGGCCTTATTATAGAGAGGACAATAGTGAATTGCTATGGAGGTGACCAGAGAGTGGTTGACCTTCCGCAGTTTTTCTTGTCTAAGGAATGGAGCAGAGGTGGTAGAGGCAGTACTCGACTGTCTTCTTGAATTGCTTTTCCATTTTGAGATTGCAATCAACAGTAATTTCAAAAGTTTTTCAGTGTCTTTGAGGGTTCTGTGGAGTAGTCATAAATTTGGATTTTTTTTCAGGTGGTTCCATTTATCAGTATGGTTTTGGCGTCCTGTGAAGTCATCCATTTTGTCCATGTTTAGTTTTACCAAATGTCATCCATGCATATTCTTATATCTGTAATGCAAGCTTTAGGCGCTGACAGAAATGGCGTACCTGGCAGTCTATTGGAGTGTGTGTGCAAAACCTCAATAAAGTATGTATAAAACACAAATCCGTAGGCAGAGAAATATGCTTTGTTAGCTTTGAGTCTAACTAATGGAGCGGAATTTTGTGAGGGTGTTTTCTTCTTCTAATGAAGCTAATTAAAAGGTGAAACAAACATTAATCACGCCAGCAGAAATTATTTATTTATAATGTATACAAATATACATCTATAACCATCTCTCTGCTGTTATTGTAAACATCTGTTTGTCATTATACCCAGCTGTTATTCCTACAGTGCTGTGAAATATTCAAATGACTTCCCATTAAAAGGAATGTATATTCAGGAAATAGATGCGCTTCTTCGAAGGATATTATAATTGTTGTGTTAGAAGCTGATGGGACTTGTCCCTGTCTCCCACAACCATGGAAGAATCACACACAGCATGTTGATAGGCTCAACTTTGGGTTAATGTCAATTCCCATGAGCCCGTTCTGGCAAAGCTATGCCATTAAACCACTATGAGGTTGAGCAAAAAAAGCACAGGATTCTAGCCTGGTTTCCCAGGCATTAAAAGAATTCCTGAAGATTAAGTTATTGATACTTCTAACTTTTTTTGAGCTTTTAGTGCTTCTATGAGATCTTTGCCATTCATCTGCTGGATCCTGTTTTACTTGAGAGAGTTTTAACAACTACATAGAAAAATCAATGTTTGAGTTGAACTGCACAGATTACTGCTCAGAGAACATACAAAATGAACTTAATGTCATCGAGAACAGAACTGTCCCCAAGTACCTGGCTGCACAGAGCTGTTATTGTTTTGCTTTAATCAAGAGATATTTCACCATCTGCTGTTGGAACTCCATCCAAGTGAACCAGCTGCAAGATGTGGAATATGCTGACGCATTTGGTACCACACCAAACATTCATCCACGCGGGTCTTTGGATTTCAGCTGCCCGAGTCTTTGAAGCTCCATGCCGTGTGATAAATAGCATTAAATTATTTATTCTTTTTAACCAGCTGGCACAAGTTTCAGTTTCATTTCCTTCACTACAGGTGGTGCTGGATGGCAGATTTACACCACCCTTCCCCAGCACATCTAAGGTAGCAATATCCCAGTGGGAGAGTGGAGATGTTATTCACACATGGGTTCCCTCCTGCAAGCATTTGGTTCCTGGTCTCATCCACCTTGTCCTTATGTGACTTTGAGAATGAACATGTACTACAACAGAAATTGTTTGATGGATGTTCCTGGCAGGAAAATACCCTTTCACATATCACATGCAGCAAAATAAAAAAAGCTGAGACCCAGACCCCCAAAGCTCCATTAATGTATGTATATCTTTATTTATACAGCTCCATCTATGTGCATAGCATGTCACAGCAGTAATACACGTGACGTACTAAAATAACACATACTGGGAATAAGCGCATGAGACATAAAAGTAACATTAGGAAAAGGAGTTCTTACCCCAAAGAGCTTACAATATAAGTGGTAAGTAGGGAGATCTTACAGAGACAGTAGGAGGGTGTTCTGGTAAGGACTCCTGCAAGGGGTCAAGGTCCGTGTATGTGAGATTTATAGTATCAGCTAGCGTAGCTACACATATGCTTCATTACAGGTGTGGGGGGTTCAACATTTTAGAAATAGGGGATTTTTAGAAAAAGAAAAAGAGGTGGGGAACCACACATAATACAGTACAATCATTTACATATGTTGATAAAAAAAAACTTTACACGTATTCAGCATACTTATACTGTTTGTTTATTTCCTCTTAGACAAATGTTGTTTCCCAATATAAAACACAACTGGGGGGATGTATAGGGGACCGTAACATAGGAGGGAAAGGCAGACGTGGTCAGCAGATTATCGCTCTCATGAGGGTAGCATTGAACCATGTGTGTGGGTGTCCTTAAGGTCTACAGAGCCCCTTTATCCATCTCTTAACTCGGTTAGGTCTAAATATTTATTTATTTCTATTCTTTGTTTTCCCTGTTTTCCCATCATTGATGTTTTGTCAAATGCAGGTATGGTTTGCTTCTCTATCCCAAGTTGTATTAAAACTGCCTGTGGTATCATTGAGATAAGGTGTAAGTTTTTATAAGAACAGAACATTCAACACCTTGTCTATTACTGGTTTCATTTTGGGGTTGGGGTCACAACACCCCCCTGCCACTACACATCTAGTTGTCATGGTTTATTAATTTGCTCTGTCTAAAGTTGGTATTATCTATCTTTCTGTGTAGAAGTGCAGCCCAGGGGGATGGCAACAATGGGACTTGTATTATCTCATTCATGAGACTGAACCCCTCATCCCAAAGATTCTTGATAATCGGGGCACTGTCACCAGGTGTGGTACACAGTCCCCACCTGACCACAGCCCCAGAAACAAAGTGGAGGATGGTGTTTATTATATTTATGTACTGTAGAGGGAGTCAGATACCATCTAAATAGGAGCTTATAGCTGGTTTCTTTATCCGAGTATTGATTGATAATTTGGAGATATTATTCCAGATGTCTATCCAATCTCGCAGCTCTAGCTGCTCAGCTATGTCCGCTTCCCATCTTCTAATATGTTGTCGTTCAACTCCTCTAGTGATAGGAAGTATCACAATGTAGAGGGAAGAGATCAAACTTGTTATGCAAGTTCTCTTGAATTGAGTACTTTGGACGTGTCCAATCTGCGCATATCTAAGGAGCTCCATATCAGGATTACAAAAAGAAAAAGGCTCACCCGCACTGCCAGATAAATGTATATGCAGGGGTGCACAGAGGTTGTATAGAACACATAGACCAACAGATTGGGGGATTGTAGTAGAGATACAGAAACCCCTTAAAGTGCACTCTCCAGTTGATAATGTAAGTACTATTATTAGTGGACTATGCAACTGATACTAGAGATAAGTGTTGGAACATATATATGAAACCCCTTACTTAAGCAGTGGAGAAAGTTACCAAAATTAAAATACTTGAAGTCTTAAATGTTAAAAGAATGTGGGGTACAAAGGCACACAATAGACTAAGACACTTGACATACTACATTAACACATATTTGGAGGTGGATATGCCTCCATTTAAAGATGTATTATAAGTCCTATTGCAAGGATGTCTATGATAGGTCTCCTGTCGTTGCAGCCCTGGACTCTGTACAATGCCTTATTGGGTTACATTCAACCTTACATAGGTATATCGTCCCTATATTCCCTGTAATAAGGACAGCATCCTGTAGACTTAGTATCTAGATAGTATCTTTGTATACTCTTCAGTAGTGTGACAACTAACAAAGTACCTATTCATATACAGTCTTAGTTAAATACTGCTAGTTACTAAAGATAAGTGTACGCAGATACTAGCTTGTCACACAATTAGAGATACTAAAACTCACAATGGGTATTGCGAATATTATGTGAGTTCACTTAGACTTGAATTCTTCTTGATGCTAAGCCTATGTGTCTTTCTGTGTCAGAATTCCACATGAAAGACAACAAGTGAGTATATTATTACTTCACCACTGTGGTATTAAGAATTCTTCTGAGGGTTAAAATGGAGCCCTGGTGTTCACTCCTTTATTGAGTATGTGATCAACTCATCATGGAGTGTGTTTTTATAATCACTATGTCTCCTCGCAAATGTTTATCATTACACTCTATTTTTTGAATGTTTGAGTGTTAGAGCATGCTACCTTTCGTTTGTTGGATTAATCAAGCTGGATTGTAAATGCTGAGGGTGCACTGGCAATTATTTCTGCAGCAAGTGTCAACTTCCCACGCACCTGAGGGAGTGCTTGATTGTTGTGCCCCCCCCCCCCTTTTATTTGTTTGTAATCGTACAAATTCTCTATTGATAGTCGTTGAGTTCAGCACAATTCTGTCTATAATTTGTAAGACAGTCTGCACATGATGATGGTAAGGTGCGTTTAACCAGGACATACAGGGTAAATTATGTATCCTGGGAGCACTGGCACCCACTCCTATAGTGAGTTTCTGAGATACTCATAGAGGAGTCTGTACGTATTACAAAGGTATTAACAAAGGTAGATTTCACACACAAGGGAACATTGGTAAAGAAACTGTACCAGTTTAGGAGTGTTCAGGAAAAAGTCAGAGACATGGTATATACATATACACTCTATCTGCGAGCAAATTGCAGATTCGCTTCGGGAGTGGATACCAGTGTTCCCTTGAGTGTGAAAACTACCCTTTGTTAATATCCCCCAGTGAAGCGCTCAGCACCATTATTAGATGTAAAATTCCTCACGAATTCTAGGCAGTAATGTGCTATACTTAACGTCTGTCAGCACAGTGGACAGGCAATAGCAGAGGGTTTTTTTTAAGTGAGTACACACTTCACTGCGAGCACGCTGAGCACTCGCTTCGGGAGTGATCACCAGTGCCCACTTGCTGGAGGCGATTAGCATTTCACTTGGAATTTCTCTATCCTTTAAGAAGTTATTGAAGAGGGTGGCAAATCTAGGGGCTAATAGTTTCCGAAAATGTTTATAGTAAGCTGCAGAGAAGCCGTCAGGACCTGGTGCCTTGGAACCTTTAATTGTTTTGATGACAAGATCTACCTCATCTTGTGTGATACGTGTAACGTTGCTCATCTCTGAATAGGAAGCTGACCCGCAGGGCTGAGGTAGGGGTATAAGATCACCGATCAGAGCCAGGGGACAGAGTCATGTTAGAGTAGTCGTGATCCAGGCAGAGGTCAAGGCAGGCGGCAAAGGTGCAAGTCCGGGTACAGGTTGGGGTCAAGGCAGGCGACAAAGGAGCGGTGGTCGGGGTAACTGGTTGAGGTTGGCAACAGGGAATCCAAAAGAACAGGGAGGGCTCAGGAATCAGAATACAAGGGGCCCAGACACACAGGGAAATGCATACAATGCCCAGACAGGGGCTGGAAGTCATTGACAGCTATTTAAGTCCACAGCAGCCAGGTAAGGGCGGGTTCCAGCCAAAGCATGGACTGGAACCCTTACAATAGGACAATTCAGGGTCTTGTTTTCTAGAGCGGACACTTGTGGTAGCTTGCACCCCTTAAGAAACTGTACTAGTTTTGCAGAAGTCTTTTTGTTATGTGCTACTTTGTAGTTGTCGTACAGGGCACTATAGAAATCAGGAAATTCACTTACATCTCTTTAGGTTTTTGTGTTTTTAGGCCTGATTTTTGTCTGATTGTTCTAATTTGATTTTGGGCGTGCTCAGCTCTCAGTATCCTAGCTAACATAGTATATCGCTTGTTGATTTTCTCATGAACATTTGGTGCAGACCATCTTAATGTTTTTTGAGCATGTTCAATTAGAATCAGGTTCACTTAATTTTTGATGTTTTGACTCTTTGCTAATACGTCTTTATTAACAGTTTCTTGGGCTTCTAATTTATCAGTAAGTGTCTGAATTTTATGGAGACAACATGTTTTCCTTTGTGAGGCAATTTGAAGCAGTGATCCACGGAGTCTTGTGTGCTTATGTGCTTCCCTTTTCCAGTACTTGGGCCTGCCTCGTGCACCTCCTCAGTGTGTGCAGCGCCATCTTCCTTCTGGGCAGGGAGCCCTTCCCGCGGATGGAAAAAATCAGTTACCTCCGGCACTTGCTGGGTTTTTTTTTTTTATCTTGGGCGGCCATTCTTTTTGCGCTACCCACCTTCCGACTGCTGGTGCTGAGATTTTGGGGCAAATTTCTGGCAATTATATGTCTTGTTTAATGGGGT
Organism: Ascaphus truei; assembly: GCF_040206685.1. Lineage (NCBI taxonomy): Eukaryota > Metazoa > Chordata > Amphibia > Anura > Ascaphidae > Ascaphus > Ascaphus truei. Next base: position 48,375,741 of record NC_134490.1, on the reverse strand, counting down.
TTTACCCGGTCACCAGCGGAGCTTCCTTACTGAGTAGCAGCTGCCGACCGCAGGTGTGTTTTAATATGGGTCTTAAAGGTGGAGAGAGATGGTGCCAGTTGGATATTGAGAAGAAAAGCTCAAGACGTCTTTGAGTAGAATGCAAGAGTCAGGAAGGTGTATAGCGAGAAATTGGAGCTGAGATGGAAAGAGGAGCAGAAGAGTGTAAAGCTTTAAGTGAGGAGGAGAATTTTGCGAGTAATATGGGATATAATAGGAAGCCAGGAGAGGGATATCAGCAGGAGAGATGCTGAGACAGATATGGGAGAGAGTAAAGTGATTCAAGCAGCAGGAAGGCCGGACAGTAGAAGATTACAATAGTCAAAATGGGAGAGAATGAGGGTCTGTGTTAGAGTTTTATCAGTTGAGCAACAGAGGAAAGGACGTATCTTTGCAATGTTACAACAGGTTTTAGCTAAATTGTGAATATGAGATGTAAATGTGAGGGAGGACTCAAATTTGACCCCTAGGCAGCGTACTTGTGATACTGGTTGTATGACAGTGCTGTCAACAGTAATGTAGAAAGGGGCAGTAGAGCCAGGCTTGGAATGAAATATGAGGAGCTCCATTTTTGATATGTTGCATTTGAGCAGGAGGGGGGCCACCCAGGATGATATAGCAGAGAGACATTCAGAGACTTTGGTCTGTACAGCAGGTGTAAAATCAGGGATTTAAAAGTACATTTGTGTGTCATCAGCATAGATGTGATATTTTAACCCAAGAGATGTGATAAGGTCATCTAGAGAAAGTGTGTAAAGAGAAGAGGTCCCAGGACAGACCCCCTTGAGGTAGACCCTGAGAGAGATCAACAGAGGACAAGGAGGTGTTTGCAAACAAGACACTGAATGTATGATGGGAGAGGTAAGAGGATATCAAAGATAGAGCTTTGTTACGGATATCTAGAGTATGGAGAATGTGAAGGAGAAGAGGGTGGTCCACAGTATGAAAGGCTACAGAGAGGTCGAGCAATATGAGCAGAGTGTAATGACCTTGTCTTTGGCAGCATGGAGGTCATTAGTGATTTGAGTGAGGGCTGTTTCAGTGGAGTATGTAGTGCAGAAGCCAGATTGTAAAGGATCTAGAAGAGAATAGGAGATAGTCCATTAAGATTAATGCAGGGACTTAACGTTACATTATAAAGATATAATTACATACATTGTCACTTAACGTGGTGATAACCTAACTTGTCACGTTAAGACTAATGGTGCATCGTTAAAGGGCAATATTGTAATGTTAACTATTGCTTTCTCCCTTAAAGAGCTTTGCATTCACTTTAGAGGCCGTCAGTGATAATAACACACAGTGAGGCATTATCATAACATTGCATATTCACAAAAGTCTATTAAGGTTAATGCAGGGACTTAACGTTACATTATATACATTATAAAGATATACTTGCATGAATTAGGTCATACCTAAACTTGGTGTTACGCACATCCACACTCTGAAATAGGGATTTTACAGGATGGGTGTAATGCTGCAGGTAGCTATGATTTAACTAATATAACGCTATTTCCCTCTCCTCTCTTTCTCAACTTGAGTTAAAGCCCTCAGGATCAGGGTCTGGATCAGAGTAAAGCTAAGACATACTAAACGTCACATTATTGGAAGATAACACAACATTATGCTACAATAGCGTTACATTAACCGTATGCTAATGAGAAGTAGAACGGGCAGTTTTTGCACATAATTAACTTTCAGTCTAAATTTGAACCTCAGGGAACAGAAGGTCAGTTTCTGTTTTCGGTAAAGTCACATTATTAGGTCCAGATTCAATCCCGCTTTGTGGATCTAGCTCTAAGATATACCGCCCTCCCCAAACATTCCAAAATCTACTCTGCTTCTCAACGCGTTGACGTCTCCTCTGGCAGCAAAGGGGTTAAAGGATGGAAACCTAAAATCCTTTTTATTTCTATAAAAAAAAATAGGGGTTGACTTTAGTCCCATTTAAAATAGCAATGGTTAATACTGTGGTGGAAATGCAACAAAGCTAAACACCAATCCACAGGACCCGTAACCATAACACGTAAAGCTTCCTCCCAATTTCTGTAAGAATGTGTTCTTGAAGGAGTAGACGCTTTAGAGAAACTCAGCATCATGATACAGAACCGCACATTTTAATTCACAAGCCCACTCCACACCCAGCCAACACGTCAACTCTACTTTAGACAAGAAAAAGCTGGAGAAATGTGTTTGCTTGGCAATTACAGTCCAGGTGGTATTTGTTTGTTGAAATCCCCAAGTACTTTTACGGCAGATACCTTTATACAGAGAAAATACAGATGCTTTAATAATCGGTAATAATCCCACATCAACATCAGCCCCCTCATGTGCCTCGCTATGCAGCATCGTCTTCTTCCTTTGTGTGTGCTTTTTGTCTAGTTTCTATTTGTCGCTAGCTCTCAGAAGTCTCCTCGCTGGGAATCCAGCTTGAAAGCTTAACACTTTTAGCAGTACTTTGATATTTTGTGCCAGCAGCTAATATAATAAACGACACACATTCTACTGGTTTATTTTTGCTATAATTGGATAACGAGGGTAACAGTGAGGTCCAGTGGCACACATCTCTGCAAAGCCAGAATGTACTCAATATTCTGATGATGTTATAAAGAAACTGTGGAGTTTATTTATCAAAACCTAAATAAATCTGGCTCTGGTTTTACAGAAAATATATTTTCAGATATTACTACCTGTCACCTACTGTTACTGTTTGTAGATTGAGGCAGATACAAATATATTGATACATTAATGCATGCAGAATACTAAATCACAGTTATACATGTCAAATCACACATTCCAGGGGCTGAATACAGAAATGAGTTAATGAGAATAATTGTTTGGGTATTGTAAAACAAATGTATTATAAATTAGGCATTATTTGAACGTTATTTTGACCTTTACAGGCAAATTAAAAATTTGAACTGACAATCATTGGATACTTTGAGATCTGTGTATCAAGAAGATTGTTTAAAGATTGTACCAACAATTATTTAGTATTTTCTTTTGCAGCTATGTCAGAGGTAGCAAAATAGATTATTTTGCCTGATTTGCTCATGGTTAATGCCAGCAAAGACCAAGTGCTTTAAAAGGTGCTACATATTATACATAAACCGCCAATCATAATGTGTATCAAGTAACTCCAATTGTGCCTTAAAACTCCTCTGCAAACCCTTTGCTAGTGCAATTGACACAAAGCAGTCTGATATGACACGCAGTACACTATGAACTGATATATTCTATGTCAGGGGCAGCCAACTCCAGTCCTCAATGGCCACCAACAGGTCAGGTTTTCAGGATATCCCTGCTTCAACACAGGTGGTGCAGTATTTTACTGAGCCCCTGATTGAGCAACCTGTGCTGAAGCAGGGATATCATGAAAGCCTGGCCTGTTGGTGGCCTTGGAGGACTTGAGTATTTCACCCTTGTTCAATATCAGGCTTTGAATGTCACTGTGTGGGACAATGGGAGGGTGATACAGAGACCCAGGTGCTTAGCACTCTTTCAGCCACACATACATGCATGGATCTTACAGCGTGCTAAAGGTTTAGCAATGTTTAGTGAGGGTGGCCTGTAGAAGTGACATGACCAAGTTTGATACATGTGCATTATTTTCCATGCACTTTAACACAGAACTTGGCCACCTCTCTACTGTACCATCATGTCCTATTGACTTTAACCACCCAAGCCAGACGAGCATGCAGCATCCTGCATTGCCAGACACCCTGACAGCAATGTGGTTCGTTTCCAAGCTGACAGAAATCATTCATTGCATACAGACAGGTACGCAGAGGAAGCAATGGCTTTTTCTTTGTCTGTGTTTATTGTACATACAGTGCTTTGGCTTCCTGGGCTAGAACCTAGTATAACTCTCCATTAAAAGGACGCAGCTTGGCACTAGCAGCTCTACAACTTCAGAAGTGACAGCACAGCCAGCAGAGCGGAGAGCCAGGCTTCAACCAGCAGCTAACATGGAGTCATACACTTACTGTCAGCACCAGTCCTGGCTAGTCATTCAGTGCCTTGTCCCAGGGAAAAGTTCTTGTCAACCACTTCTGGGTTGCAGAAATCATAGTGTGATGATGCTGGGGGGTATGGCGACCCATTTAGTGCCAGGCAAGCAACGCATTCTCAGTTTCACATATTTCTTAAAACACACCTCTGTAAAAAAGCAAGTGGGCAGCTCCGCTGGCTGATACTATACATAGTATATGCACTGACCTTGACCCCTTGCAGACGCATTTACCAGAACACCTTCCTACTGTCACTGTAAGTTCTCCCTAATTACCACGTCGATTGTAAGCTCTGTGGGGCAGGAACTCCCTTTCCTAATGTTACTTTCATGTCTGAAGTGCATATTCCCATTCTGGGTTATAATATTACATCACGTGTAATGTACCTGGATGGTGCTGTATAAATAAAGATATACATACAATGTATTGTGCTGTAATATAATTCGGTTTTAATAGTCTTGTTTTCACATTGTTAATTGTATATTTTCTTTGGGTAAAATATACAATGGCCACCTATTCCAAATGCTGCTCCTGGGGCCTGGGGTGTACCTAATCCATCTAGTGATAGCGCCTCCACCTGTGCGGGATCCTAACAGTTTTGGATAACTCCGTGCAGGACACTATGTAAGTAATACACACCGATATAGTATAACAAGTTTACTGAACACATAAGAAGAGTAATAACAGAACTACTCAGGCCTCACAGGACCGTGCCCCCACCCCGGTGGGGTTTACCCCAAAGTACTGAAGGTGCCCCTGGTCACCCAACCACCCTGGTGTCCACAGAGTCACCCACCTAAAGTGTGTGACAGTGCTGCCCACACCCATGTGTTACTGTTGGTGCACTTGTAGATGGGGATACCTGCCAGGTTCTCCAGCACCCGGTATCACAGACAGAAGAGAACCATACTGTACGTCCCACGGCGTCGTTGTCAGTGAAGGCAATGTGGGGTGGTATCCGGCAGGAGTGTCCCACCGTGAAGATAGTCTGTGCCTTGCGGTGGTGGTCTGGTCCCAGACCACAGACCGCAACTGCTGAGCGGTGTTCTGCTGTGTCCCTGACACTAATGATGCTAAGCGGGGCAGTGTCCCCGTCTAAGGGGCCTGTCCCTATAGCAGCCACAAGCTATGTGGGAGTTGGGCCTAACAAGGGGTCTCTGGTCTAGTGCAGGGGCCTACTGACACCCTGCACCTAGACCCTTACCCTCTGATGTCCCAGCTCTGACAGGCACGGCTTGCAGCGCGCCAAATGTATCTATCTCCTTGCAGGAGATTCTGCGCACCCTATTGGTTGAACCGGCCAATGTGCTTTCTGCCCCTGTGCATTGTGGGGCTTGAAGTCCCCACGGAGCCATAGGTGTAATGGCCACTGCATGTTCTTGTTACTGAGACTGAGCCTCTGATTGAGCCACCTGTGCTGAAGCAGGGATATCCTAAAAACCTGACCTTCTGGGGGGAGATTAAGGACTGGAGTTAAGCCCCTCTGAGTTACCTCATCATAAATACCAGCCTAGATTCCCTTAAGATGTACACTGTACGTCATAGCCTTTTGCTCATTAGCGAAGTGGTCCATCAGTGCCAGAGGGTGCGTGGCCACGGAGTTACTGAATGGGTTAATTTATATAATTTCCCAGGTATCTCAGCGGTGCACACAAGTATTTCTCTCTATACTGTATTAAAAAAAATATTCACTTGCCCAGCACTGCCGCTGGGGAGTAGCCTTATAATAAACAGGGTCCCCAGAATATGTACCATCTTAATTATGATCGCGTGTTTATTGAGAAGGATATTATAGATTGTATTTAAATTGTAGTACATTTGTAGATTTGTTTACATCATTACGGGTGTGTGTCCAGGAGAAAAAGAAAAAAGGGAGAAAGCAAAAAAAAAAATAGTGAAGCGAAGTGAATGTCATTTGCATATGGTGCGAAATTGAATAAGATAGTGGGCCCGGCTTATACACAGATACATATTCACTGGTTTGCACTGTTGGAGGTTATGCACATGAAGAAGGGTTCATTTTTTTACCCCTAAACAGAGGGGGGGGGTTTTGGCCTCATGTATATTTAATAATAGGACCTTTTCAGGCAAGTGTGCGAATACCTTCTTTTGCTACTTAAAATGTAGTTAAATTGTCTTTCATGTAAGTGTGACATTCTTGAAATGTACAAGCTATAAATGTGCAACCAGGTTGCAACAACAGACACATTTGTGCGCCACCAGCCACGTCCCTGCACCACCAGTCAGGTCTCTGCGCCACCAGCCACGTCACTGCACATGTCCCTCCGCCCCTGCCTGCACCATGTCCCTGCGCCATCTGGCACTTCCCTATGCCACCAACCACACCTCTGCACACATCCCTGTGCCACATCCCTGTACACGACCCTGTGCCACCAGCCACATTTATGAACCACGCTCCTGCGCACCAACTATGTCCCTCACCACCAACAACGTCATTGCACCACCAGCCATGCCCTGTTGCCCCAGCCACGTCCATGCGCCACCACCCACGTCCCTGCGCCACCAGCCAAGTCCCTGAACCACTCATGTGTGAACAACGACAAAAGGCATAAATAACCTGACAATGAAAAGGTATATTCAACTATTTAACACGTGAAGTCATAATGGCATAAAAAACATTGGATCTACAGTATTATAACCGCTCTGCTTCTGAAGAAACATTTCATTTGTTTGTAACTGGGCCATTTACACCTAAGCAAAATTATATACAAATACTGGCACTTTTCTGATTGTTTTTAAACGTGTCAACTGCCCGCCCCTCCATAAGCATGCAAACTAGGGGGTTCCCCGGAGCTGAGCTGTTGGGGAACCCCAGTTCTTGAGATTCTTCCTGGTGAAGTTACTGGTATTACTTCCTGGTTTGTACAGGATGGTACTGTAGGTAGTACTGTCCCTTTAATACACAGGCGCCTGGAGATCCTGGATGTGTACTAAATTCCCCTCCATCATTTTACAGCAAAAAGGTCCTTTGTGTTTTTATGTAAAACCGTATAAATGCTGGATTGTGAGCTCAGCAGAATTGTGGCTTTTGAATACTAGAAAATAACATTATAAGCTCTGAATGCAGACTTACGGTGCCAGAAAAGCAATATGTACTGCGCTACACCCACTGCCAGCACTATGAGTTATTGTCATACAGAAGTCTTTGGCAGAGCAGCAGTTAATACAATACAATGATTTGGGCTAAATAAAGCAATTCCTTCTGTGTTCAAAGAGATAATTGCAGCCATTACACTTATTCTAATTAATCATCCTTATGTATGTCGTTGGGGGCAGTAAGCAAAAACGAATAATGAATGAAGCAAACTGTGCCTAATGTTTCCGTACAGAGCTCACAGAGTCACGCGAGCAGAGGGGCTCAGCTCATCTAAGGATGTTGACAGGAAACACAATATAGAAAATAAACGTATTTATTTAGTGAGAATTACATACCAAGAAAATAGTTTGTAAGATGTCGCACTAAGCAGCCCTGCAAATAATCCTCTTTGTTGACGTGCAATACGGTGCATTGACAGTGAGATGGTCTATATTGCCCAAATGTCCCTTATTACCAGTAATTCATTGCAAACTGTTCTCCCAGTGAATGGGTAAAATTACCATGAGTTATTTGCCTCCATAAAATTGAATAAACCTTCTTTTTTGTGGTGTCTTCGACTGAGCCACCTGTGCTGAAGCAGGAATATCCTGAAAATCTGACCTGCTGGTAGCTCTTGAGGACTGGAGTTGGCTACCCCTGATTTACGAGATACAAAGACTTTACTGCACACTTCTATTCCACAGTATCATCTAATTAAGTAGATATCTATTTCTGACTGCAGATTAGCAAGAAACTGCAGACAGCTTGAATTTTGGTGCAGCTAAACATTAATGCCAAGCTTCCAGCATCAACAGACATGAATAATGACTAGGACAATCCTGCAATAGCCAAGCATTGCTTTACTGCTATCCAATATATTCTGTACGAATTACATTATTCTCAGCATTAGATCAGGCTTCATCCTTAAAACGTTTCTTTAGAAAAACAGTGGAAATCAAACTACGTTTAACTCCTTTATAGCCACAGGGAAATGCAACAACTTGCAAAAAGTACAGTATCAGCAGCATTCATTCAATGTCTGTTCAATCAAAAGAAAGAATATTTCGGCCAACTAGATAAAAACCTTTGTTGCACTGCAACAAGCACCAGGATATCCGACCAGATATCTCAAACACGCTACAGAAAGGAAAACAGCACAGAGTGCAGGTTCTATCAGGGAAACATCAAGAAAATAATGTGTCTGATTAAACCAAAAATTAATTCTGGAAGGATTGTATTTGTAATGCCTTCAGACTGTCAATCAACCCATTGCCGTCCACTCAGGCACTAAAAGGGTTCATTAAACCAACCACAGGAGTAAAGTTTGGACCCCCATAATAAAGCAGAAAACTATATTCCATTGGTGCAATTATTGGTTTCCATGGAAATCGGGGAGGGGAGGTATAAGTCTCTTATTATTGTTGCAGAGTGCAGTAGAATTGTCTCTTGGAGTGACCCGTTCATTGTTGGATATATATGGTAGCCTTACATCTGCACCACTCACCAGAACTGTTTAGCTGTTACATTTCTTATTATTAATCATGTCAAAATAAGCACGTAAAAGAAAAAATATTATTTTAAAAGCAGATAGCTCCTGTAAAGGACCCCAATGTAAATGGATATGCTTTATAATAACACCATACTAAGTATGTTACACTTTTAACCATACTGTTCTGTTTAGAGATGGTGGTTCTGGACTGTTATCCCTAGTTTAACTGATACTGCTTTCAAAATGTGTGGGATCAATACCCGTATACCCAGTGTAGAGAAGGGAGACTAAATAGGTAATAATAGAACATAATTACAGCTTCTGACACCTACTGCTCCTAAAAGCTCTAACGTTGCAAGGACTCGTCGACTTGTTCACTGTAATGATCGATGGGTGCTGAATAAAGCACTTCACATCCCTGCATCTTTTCTAAAACTTTTTAGGAGTTATTGCAACTTTAGTGTCAATGTCTCACGTCTCTGATCTTGCTGTGTCTCTGTCACTAAGCAATTAGGGGAATGGATATTAGGGAAAATCCGAGGCATTAGGGGTTTAATCTGTAACCATTTTTTGTATGTTTAAGTGCTAGTTGCTGGTTATTCTACAGGGTTACATATAAAGACAAGATTCAGATATAATGACAAAGGGGTGGAATTCTATGCCTAAAACATTGTTTCTGTAAAGTGTTTCTGTACAACGACATTGTGTGCAATAGAAGGCTCAATGGTGCTAGAAAAATTATGTTTTACATTCTACCGAAAGGCAACATATACAGTATAGAGCAGAGGTGCGCAAAGTTTCTGAGCTCGCCCCCCTCTCCCCACCTGTCCTAAGACCCGACGTCAAATGACAAAGCGGGTCATGTGACGTCACGTCACCCCACAGCATCCTTGACGCTATGTTGCCAAAGAGCCAGCTGAGAGCAGGTAAGAGAAGTTACAGAGGCCTCACGCCTCCCCCGGCATTTAATTTAAATGCCTTGGGGAAGAGTGCGGGGTCTCTGTAACTGCCACACCCCCTTTAAAATCTTGCGTCCCCCAGTTTGCACACCTCTGGTATAGAGCACTGTTTTTCAACTTTTTTTTGGTTAAAGAGCTCTATAATTATATTGTGAATGTCTGTGGAACCCCAACCCTCTCTAATAGCGCATCTGAGATCAGATGCATTGTAAGGAACCCCAACCCTCTCTAATATTGGGTCTGAGATCAGATGCATTGTAAGGAACCCCAACCCTCTCTAATAGCATGTCTGAGATCAGATGCATTATAAGGAACCCCAACCCTCTCTAATATTGGGTCTGAGATCAGATGCATTGTAAGGAACCCCAACCCTCTCTAATAGCATGTCTGAGATCAGATGCATTATAAGGAACCCCAACCCTCTCTAATAGCGAGTCTGAGATCAGATGCATTGTAAGGAACCCCAACCCTCTCTAATAGCAAGTCTGAGATCAGATGCATTGTAAGCAACCCCAACCCTCTCTAATAGCAAGTCTGAGATCAGATGCATTGTAAGGAACCCCAACCCTCTCTAATAGCAAGTCTGAGATCAGATGCATTGTAAGGAACCCCAACCCTTTGTAACAGCGCGTCTGAGATCAGATACATTGTAAGGAACCCCAACCCTCTCTAATAGAGCGTCTGGGATCAGATGCATTGCAACGAACCCCAACTCTTTCTAATAGTGCATCTGAGATCAGATGCATTTGAAATTCTTCTGTATTTGGTACAATTTTCAAATGACCTGAAAATTCCAGGTAATTTTTTTAGGGATGCCCGAGGAACCCCTGTTGAAAAACACTGCTCTAGAGAAATTATGTTTTACATTTACTGAAATGCACCATTTTCATGTGAAGACAATAGGTTGGGTGGCTACAAACTGAATTATTTTACCAAGTGAATGTCAGAATTCCCATCTCACTACCCTATCAGCCCCATTGCGGACATCCCAGAAAAAGAAATACATTTTTTCCTAACATTTAAAACTGTTGTTACCGCTAACTTGAATATCCATTCAACAATCAACATGCAATGAAGCAAAAGAGATTAAATCTTCCCCAGCACGGAGATTACTTGAAATCATATTTATTAGCGGTCTTGAACCCAGTTTTTAGTATCTGTGTACCTTATCCCGTTCCCGACATGCAGCGCTTCAGGGGTAGGTTTAAATGGCCCCGGCAATTGCTATTGGGACTACAGAAGCCACAATGAAAGCAAATGATCGAAAACCCCTTCATCTTTAGTATAATATTGAAAAAGAAGGGTTAAGCTTCAGGAGCAAGGAGACATTATGACAGTTCTGAACTAAAGCGGAAAGCTACATTAAGAGCCACCGTGAATATCTTAAAATAAGTTCTGCACAAATTACCTTGTGTTGTGGAACGAAGGCACTTTGAATACCATCTAAATTACAGACCTGGGTATGTTTTGGCTGGAAATAAGGTATTATTATGGGCAGGGAGAGGTATTGTAGTTGTTGAAGTATACGTATTATTATGAAATGCACAGAGATTATGAAAGAAAATGTAACTCTATGATTAGCTGCAAATATTTACCTGGGAGCGGAGCTACCAAGTCTCGCTCTCATTTAGAGATTATCATTCACTGTGAGGCGCTAAAATTCATTTCTATTATCTTTGACTCCTAGATTTTTACTCTTCGAAATCTGATGTATTTAACCGAAAAGTCTTCTTTTTTTTTGGTCCTAAATGCCAGAATCTCTCTTATTTCCTACGCTGGACCTTGACAGTAATGTGGGAGGTGATTATAATAAGCAGAGATGCATTGGGAGTTAGCAAACTGTTTACAATGCAAGGTAACACCAAGGCACAGTTAATCATTCCGACCTACTTTGCCCTGAAACACCCCCTCTTGGCCCTGAGGAGGCATACGGTATATTAACCAGTGGTGTTTGTATAGAACAAAGGGTGCCAGAATCACAAGCACAGATATAAATATTTATCACAAAATAAATAATCCGGCATTAGGTAATAACACGTGTTGTACACAGAATCTTGCAGACACGAGACACTGCCCTGAAAAGTTTACAATCTAATTTGGGTTGCACACAGGGCACAGAGAGATAAGGTAACACTGGGATATGAAACCTGTTCATCCCCTTTAAAGACAGTGTTCTAACCACTAAGCTACTAAACACACGTCCCATCCCCTTCCAATTAGTATAGGATTTTGCATGGTTTTTTTTGGTATTAGGCTGTCAAAACCCAAAATGAAAACCTATTGATCACATCTAAGAGCCATGTGAAGAGGTAACACTCCAGCCCCCAGCTTCTGTCTCTGAATCCTTCTGACTGTAACAGGGGCGCCCCTCAATTCTATACTAATGACTGTATCCTTACTAGTAAATGCTGCCCATTTCTATTCTCCAAATGTATTAGGACACAGTGAATTACTGGAGCTGCGCCTTTCAGAACATATCATGCTAACGTGTGCACTTTGCATCCAAAATAACAAGAGGCACATTATTTAACCCTTCCAATGTTCCAGTGCACTGCAAGGTCCTCTGTTACTGAAGGAGTTAAGTCTATTAGCACTCACAGCTTGTACAGGTACAGTATGTATCCTTCTGTGTGATATATGTCTTTCCACATCAGTCACTAACTGTTAACAAAACCTTTCCTGCTATCCGTGCAGCACCTGCCTCAATTGGCCACTCACTTCTAGATGGCTCATGTTGTTTATCTTTCCTTTATCCTTTCACACTTATGTCCTACATTAGTTTTTTATCTCAAAGAAATATTGATACAAAATAACCAGCTGAGGGTGTTTAAATATGGATAGTATTGTGATTATTATTAGTAATGCCCAATAGTTCAGCCCAGATCACTGCAGCTTTCTTAACTTGTTCAGGTGCACCAATAACTTTAGGTGTAACTTTACCTGCCGTTACAATATTGTAATTCGGTTTTATCTGTTTCATATTGATGGTGCTCCAAGTTTGAGGAGTGGTATAGTGGTAAATACCACTTGAAAGACTGGAAAGGTGGTAGTGTCACCCCAGTTTAATACCAAGTGCCAGCTCTCTGGCAAGAGTAACTTTTTCTCCCTGTGTCCAAGGCCACGTCCATGCTTAGCGCAACCACGCGGTGCGTACAAAAGGCCATGCCTCAATGAGGACAGCCATAGAGCGCGTGTCTAACAGGGGCGACGGTGTGACCGATTTTTGGCGCGTCAAAATAATTAGATTTTGTCGTGCAACTGCCGTGTCACGTGCGGGGTTTAGCCAATCAGGGCGAACCGCTCACGTGACGCCACGGGCCCACCTTGCCATGCCATGACGTCATGTGCACTGCCTCGCGCCCTTGTACTATATCCAAAGCTTTAGGCTAGGTCACCAGTGGCCGCGACGGCATACACGGCGCACACAAGGTACGACCCTCTATGGGGCCGGGCACAGTAGCAGCCTGTGCGCCCTAGGACGATGCGCGACCACATTTTGCAAAGACAAGGATATTGTCTTTGCTTGTGGCGATGGAGCACTAGCCGTGGCGGTGCAGCCAATGAGGGCGAACCAGACGCATGATGCCATGGCCGCGCCCCCACCACGCTTCCCCATCGCACGCTGCCTGGAGTCCACCAGATCACGCTGCTGCCGGGAACGAGCGCTGCCAGGCACCCTGTCACGCGCACCGGGGCTGCAGCTTAAGGAACCAAGAAATATTAGATTCTTAGGATGAGGTTCTCTAAAATGCGATAGTGACGCATGGAAACTCCCCTTGGTTCGAGTAAGCACAATCGCAGTTAAATGAATAATTAGTGCAGCATAAACTACACTGCCAGGTGAAAAATGTAATTGTCCTGCATATTATTATTATACATTCATCTTTACGCTGCCTGAAGTCATGCAGCGCCTGAGTTTCCGTACGGATCACATGGCTGTAAGTGACCAACGATGGTAACTGCAGTGGAGGGAGCTTCCATTTCTATCTGGCCTGACTGCACAGATAAGGGGTTAGCCCGTTCTGTCCCTGGAAAACAAGCATTTTTACAATGACGTACCTCTGGCGTGCCAGGATCTGTTCCGTATCAGGTAGTTATTACGACAGCGTAAAGGTTAATATGTGATACAAACATAAAAAATGATGGGCATTGAGTTACATGCCTGAGTGCTTTAATATTTCCTCAAATCTACAAAAAGAGGGGGATACCCGTAGAAATAAGCGTACTAGGGGGATAGGGATGGGAATACCCTGTCAACCGCTCTAAACCGAATTAGCACAAAGGGTGGTGCTACAATCTGGGGTTTTAATGGACAGACAAAAACAGAAGAAAAGGACCCCACTATTGGGAGACATGCCCAAAAGTGAAATAAATGGTTATGGTTGTATAAAAAAAAGCGTGTATACAACCAATATACTATAATGGCTGGAGGGCTGCCACCCTACCAACAGTTGTGCCTCGTCCAAATTGTGCTCATTTGTGGTTAACCACAGTAATATTTGCTGAGGAAGGAAACATTGCTGCCGAATGTTGCAGCAAGTCTGCTCCTATTTGCTGCGTGTCGCCCTCACTCCTAGTGATTAATAGCAGTGAGTGTAGTAGGTTAAATACTGACTACTTTTGTGGTAGGAACACAGTATATTACCCCCTTGATACAATAACTGTACACTTCCTGTGATCCGAAGACCACCCTGGCAGAGCGGGGTCTCCATGTCAGCAGAGACCAGGACTGCCACCCGACCTCCGTTAACTAACATCACGTATCTGATATTACGACAACATAATAAATGCCTAGTACTACCTTACAAATAGTATGCATAGAGTATTAGTCCATCGGGGCTTTATAACCCGGACCTGCACCTGCCTGATTCAGTGGGCATCTCTGTGACGTACACTATTAGTACAAACATCCTAAAACGCTCACCAGACCTTAACTAATTAGGTACCGAGGCTCTGGGGGAAAAGAAGGTTGACATATTCATCTCTATACACTATTTACCTACACCAAGAATGTCCTCGGATCACAGCAAGTGTACAGTTATTGTATCAAGGGGGTAATATACTGTGTTCCTACCACAAAAGTAGTCAGTATTTAACCTACTACACTCACTGCTATTAATCACTAGGAGTGAGGACGACACGCAGCAAATAGGAGCAGACTTGCTGCAACATTCGGCAGCAGTGTTTCCTTCCTCAGCAAATATTACTGTGGTTAACCACAAATGAGCACAATTTGGACGAGGCACAACTGTTGGTAGGGTGGCAGCCCTCCAGCCATTATAGTATATTGGTTGTATACACGCTTTTTTTTTTACAAAACCATAACCCTTTATTTAACTTTTGAAGCATGTCTCCCAATAAATCAGTTTTAATAGTATACCATCATATCATTTATCTTTGGGGTGAGAGCTCTCACTAGTGGGTCCTTTTCTTCTGTTTTTGTCTGCCCGTAGAAATAACTCCGCATCGCTCGGCGGACCGACCCACCAGTGGAGAATAAAGTTCCATCTGTAACATTCAGTAGCCACCTGCTCTTATTAAATCATTTTCTAGAAGCGGAGTTTGAATCTGTGAGGACAAAGAGTATGATTAGTATTGTTCTGATGAGTAAAATCAGAAATGCCGCACCTACTAATTACTGAAATAATTATATTGTTATTGCTAATAAATGTAACCAGTAATGAACACTAAGCCCTTAAAGAGTTCTATTTTAACACAAGCTGCAAACAGTAATTATACAAGTCGTACAAACTAAACAGAGGCGCAGTAAGAAAGTGGGTTAACACCTTCATTGCCGGAGAAGGTGGAACCTGGCAAAGGTTATGATAGCTGCATATTGTACGTGTGGATTGTATATTTCTTTTTTACACCCTGATAATGTATTACTACAAAAATCCAACATTCATTTCTCACTTCACACAAATACAAAACAGACGTCTAATCCCACCCTCTGTTATACACAGATCCCTAACCAGCCTTGTATAGTCAGAGATGTACAGTATATGCTATACATGACATTATATACAGAATGTGCAGTATGTGCAGTATGTACACAGTGCCAACAAACAGCAGGCGTTATAATGACCCAGTCCTGGTTGTTGGTCTTTTAGCAGCTTTGGTAAAATAGAAGAAGCTCCTTTTCCCACTGTACTGAACTAGTTAACCGACATCTTTCATATTGTGCTTTTTTACACTCTGATTTAGAGGAGCAGTCCCACCCTGAGATTTATTTCTATTTTTACCTAATTTTGTATTGATAGAAAGCAGGGGGTCTCAGGAGCTGAACATCATTAATTTCAGTTCTGGGGACCCCCTGCTTGCTGAGATACTTAGCCGGGAAGCAGCAGCCGGTTCCTTTTCCCTCCAGAGAAAACAAAATGGAGATTTCAATCTCCTGCGCCACGCGGGTCAGTAGGAAGCTGCGGTGTCATCCATCATCTTCTCGTTGGCAGCACCTTCTCTGGTAAATATGTCAGGAAGCAGCGGATCCCCGGAGCGGAAATAAACACGTTCAGATCCTGTGACCCCCTGTTACCTACACACACACATATATGTCCCCTTGGGCTACTAATTCTCTTTCCCCTCTAGCATTGTAAGTCCCAGTAAAGAGTGGGCAGTGTATGTTGGGAGCAAATCCTGCAGGGCCTGGTTGTATTGTTATATATGTGTGTTACCTAATAAAGTTCAGGAGTAGCCTGGTATTACAAGGGGGGGCTATGACTGATAGGAGGCCGGCTTACAAGCCACTCCCCTGGGAAGGAGGGGGTTTCCCTAGAGGTTAGACAGAGTAAGGCCCGGTCCCCGCTGGCTACTGCAGCACCCGCTGTTGGGGACGCTGCAGGGACAATAGCCGCTGCACAATGGGACCGGGACCGCTGCAAGGGGGGGGCACTGCGCTCTGCCGACAGTGACTCCTGCTCGCAAGAGAATTGTGATCAGGAGTTGTGACGGAGCGCTAAGCCACGCCCCCGGCGGTTCAGCCAATGAGGGCGAACCTGCCTGGTGATGTCACGGCCGCGCCCCCGTCCTTTCCCCGTCACGCCCCCCCCCCCCCTGTCTTTTGGTCTGCAGCACCCTGCAGACCTGGGAATCGGCTGCACGCGCCGCCAGTCTCGCGGGCGCGCGTGCAGCGGAGGTACTGGGGCCTCAGCCTAAGGGTTCTGGGAGTTAGTTCTGTGCTGATCTCCCTGCGTGGATGAAGCACAAGAGCGTATCTCCTGGATAGGAGGGGGCTGAGGCCTTGCCCTGTTAGAGGGTAATGTATGCTGAGGAGGGGTGCTTAGGGCCTCAAGCCCTGGGTACTGCCTTCAGGGAATGGAACCGGTAATGCTGTATTGAACCCAATAAACTCCAGTTATACTCTCTGGTCTGGCGTATGAACATTAAGAAGAGTTGCCTATAAGGTTCATCCTGGCTGCACCAGGATCCTCCTTGGCTGGAGGTGCTGCGCTGACCAACGAACCATCCCTGATAGCCTGTCCTGATGTCTCCCTATACCACCGCGGAGATCTCAGGCCTTCTGTTCTACCTAACAGATACGCACCAGCACCAGAGTACACCGGTAGGCTACATGATCTCCCTTAGGGTGGGGAAAAGGTGCTACACATATATATATATATATATATCAAACACACAAAAAGGTATGTTGCTCTAAATCAGGCCCTAAATAACACTGACTGATTGAGTGTAAAGAAATATATACCCAAAAAGTCAGGAATAAAAATGATAAGGGTAACCTGATGGTGCTGGGGGATACTGCACCGACACACTTTATTCGAGCAAATACCCAGTATGTACCTGGCAGATACCTGGAATGCGCCGCTCCTCACCTCTGACAAGCCCCGTTGCGTTTGCCTTCCCAGCCTGGGTTCATGCCTGGCTGATGGTTGGCTGATCTGTTAAATGATAATGATTAGGATTTAATAGGCTGCAATGCTTCGCGTGTCTACCAGATGGCATAAATTCATGAATTGTAATGCAGTATATATATATATACTGTGCAGTATTGCAGCCAGCGGGAATAAAATGCTTCAATCCCTGCCTGGAAAATAACCCAATGTACTCGGGCAGAAAACAGTCACAAACCTCAATACACCCGGGTATACCCGAATTCGTGGGACTAGCCGAGCTCGAATAAAGTGTGTCGCCAGTGTAGGTAGAAATATAAAACACACAATAGAAAAGGACAAAGACAATCCCCTAAAGTAGCACTCTAAAATAAACCACCAAAATAAGCAAATAGAATATAGCAAAAAAGACCCGGATGCTCTGCCGAGGTAGAGAAATGAACAAGATTTTATTAATGAAACAGCAAGACACACTAACTTAAAAACACAAACATGCTAATGACAGCCAAAAATATATGGGCAGTGACTGCTAGAAGAAATATGCTGTGGATTGAACCAAAAAACTAGAATATGTCTAAATAATAAAAAATATAATATAAATTGACACAAAAAAGCTAAGTGGGACAAAAGTAGAAAAATATATAACCCTTAAAGCAAAACTACCTAGCTACAAAGTATAAAGTGTAACTCAAGGCATAAAGAAAAGTATGCAATCAATAACCTTATATACAACAATATGTATAGAGGCAAAAATTTAACTTATAAATACAGGGGAGAAAAAAAATATTTAAAACTCATACCCTGAACAGCAGACCCAAAAAGTAAATAATAAATACTGAGGCAGCAAAAAAGCATGAAATTACTATGGTACTAGCACATGAGCAAGAAGGAACATGATAACATGTAATAGCAGGGTGCCAATGCTAAAAAGTAATATAAATACACAAAAGTGCAAAAAACCACGAGGACAGATGATGCCAAACAGCAGGGGAGATAATACTCAGCTGTAGCTAAATAGCGGAAGGAGTCAGTCCTCAGTAGTAGTATTCCAACGCTTGCTCATAGGAGAATTGAAAAAGTCCATAGTTGCTGCATCAAGCAGTTAAAAGTCACGCCAAAAAAATCACATGGCTGTCTATTGCAGACACTCTACGCGTTTCACCTGTCGGTGGGCTTCTTCCCGGAGTGGTACAAAACAAGTGAAGGCAGGCTAGTCTTTATAGAGATTCAAACATGTTCTCACAGCGCCTCCCAAACCCCACAGCCAATGGCGAATGCAGGGCTAAATATATATAAAACCCTGTTTCCCCCACTCCCCCAATCGCAGATAGGGTCTATTATGGGAAAAGCTACGCTGGTTACTTGGATGTAGTTTGGTGCATACCTGCTGATAAACAGTAGCCCTGAGTCTCCCGCATGATGGTTGGGGATAGCAACAGGACAGGCTTCTGGGGTATAACCTGACTCGTACTCACGGTGACAGCGCCTCCATCTCTTGCAGCCCCCAGGATATGGGATATGGGGTGAAATCTCTGCTTGAGAGTCTCTTTCTCCTTCTTCCCAATAGACTTCAATCTCAGGACATAAGTATAGCAAACAGTGTGTCTTTATTCATTATGCACACATCACAGCAGTCACTCAGCAGAACTTGGCCCTGCACCCTCAGGATGTCCCTGGACTACAGTCCCAGCCAGCGGGCACCAGGAGCCATCCTAGCTCTTCCCTTACTCTCTGGTAGAGTAAGGGGAACAGTCTCCCACCGCTCGCCAAGGGAGGGCACACAGTGTGCAGAGCCCTGCACACTGCTCTCAGGTAGACCAGCCTCTCTCACGGTAGAGGCAACTCACTAAATTCAGGAAATACAGCCCCTTAAGTACAGATCCAGCATGAGCTAGCCCCTTGCCCCTGATTGGACACCAGGCCTGGCTACACTGCCTTCTCTGTGACACACTGGGCTGCAGAAAGGTGGGGAAAACCCATGATTACTCCTGGCAAACCTGCCCTTACCAGGGATGATTACTGCCAGGAGGAGTTCAGATTGATAGCCCAAACCAGACAGGGCTACACACATATATAAAAGGGGGGAGGTCCAGCTGGGACTGCTCCTTTACGGCAATGCCTACATCTCAAAGCATTGCTGTACCCCAAGGTAGTGACGGGTTTAATTAAACGGATAAAAATGCTACAGATGGTGTTACATACCAAAGTGCTCTAACTTTATTGCAATTCCAATAGATGTTGGATATAGTGGGCTGGACGTTAAGATAAGTACTAACCCTACTGCCCAAGGTGCGTACTAACAGCATCTCAGACTATTGCAGAATAAAAGTACTGTAATACAACGTCTAAGAAATAATAATACAGGCACAGTGGGATCCGTGCATCTGACACCCCGTGCTCTGCGTGATGAATCTTCCAGTCGGTCTAAATATCTTTTATAGTTTCACGCTGCAAGAAGGTTTATACCATCTGAAATATGAGCCTTGAGGTTTAATGTCTGTCCCTTAGTCTGTGTAGGATTTCGTATCATTATTTTTTATGCTGTTTCCCTTGCAGCAATATTCTCACATTACTACAATGATCATTTGTTATTGTACTCTCTTTAATTCACTTATGCAAGGGGGCGGGGTGGTGGGGCACAACTCCACTTCTCAAGGGCCACCAACAGGTCAGGTTTTCGTTATATCCCTGCTTCAGCACATGTGGTGCAGTCTTCGACTGAGCTACTGATTGAGCAACCTGTGCTGACGCAGGGACATCCTGAAAACCTGCCCTGTTGCGAATCTTGAGGATTGGAGTTGCCCGCCCTTGGCTTATACTGTTGTAGCCTGTGAGTCACAGAGTCTTGCACTCCTGAGAGAGGTAGAGAAGTAAGAAGTCACCACAGGCTTATTTAAACTAAGTGTTCAGAGAAATTGAGGCTTAGGGCCACAGCCTAAAATATCCTATCCCTTCCCCATATGTGTACCTGTCTGACCTATACACGCTGTATCCTGCTGTGTGTGTGTGTGTGTGTGTGTGCAGTGACATTGTCTGACAGCTTCAAATCCACTCATAGCACAATGGATAGTTAAAGATCTTTAACCTCTACACTGCTGCCTCCTCGAGCAGGTTGTGTGACCGGGACATGCCTTGGTCCTTACTGGCGTGCATCACGCGTGTTTGTGTGTGTGCTGATATTTGTATTCAGACTACTGTACATTCTCTAAACATTCAGAGTTGCACGGGAGAAAGGAAAGGAACACAGACAATTGTGGAAACATAAATTGAAACGAGGGCGACCTACAGTTAGTGGTTTGTGTGATGGTTTGTGCGTCACACAACCTGCGGGAGTGTAATAAGTGTAAGAAAAAGGGGTTTGCAGGTAAGACGTGGAATCAGTGGTCGATGGATGGTGGAACTGTGGGGGCAGAGGACCACTGCTTTAAAAGTACACTTATTTATTTTATTTACAAACCTACAGTGTCACTTTCTTTTTAAAGAAAAATAAACACGGGAAGGACGTTACTCCAGGGAGTCATCTGATTGCCACGATTTGGTGTCAGGAAGGAATTTATTTTTCCCCTTATGAGATATCATTAGATGATTGTCATTGGGGTTTTTTGTTTGCCTTCCTCTGGATCAATCTACTGTAAGTACGGATGTAGGATAAAGTATCTGTCGTCTAAATTTAGCATAGGCTGAACTTCATGGACGTACGTCTTTTTTAATCTCATCTACTATGTAACTATGTAATTATGTCATATATATTTGTATTATAAAGGATCTGTCCCTTGACCTCAGATTGTCCCATTCCCCCGACCACAAACAACACAAATAACCCCATCTCTTTTACTTACAAGGCAGTGTCAGTGAGAAATGTGGCATTTACTTTGGCGGCCTAAGCAATAAGTCCAGGGTCCACATCGAGGCCCTTCAAGGGCGGCCAGTTGTAGAGCGCTTCCATAGGGTATTTGTAGGGATATTCACCACTGTTTTTTTCTTTATATCAGGCAATTTCTGTAATATGTAGTATTATAATGAAACAAAAAGCCAGTGTTGCAGCTGTAAGTGCTTTTGGGATAAAATCCAGACACTAAGTAGGACCCAATGTTTCCAGAGTAAGAAGACTAAATAGACAGATGAGGTGGACCAAATGGTGCTTCTCTGCCATCAGTGCCTATGCTTTGTCCTCACTAGAAGTGTACTGTATAAATTGATAATATTAAGTGCGCTGTGACTTGTTTGCCATATGGAAAATCTCACCAACATCTATTTGTTTCTGTACGTAAACAGATGCCTATATAATGGTCTTAAATAAACATGACACTCGGATAATAATAATGTACACATGTTTAACCTCCTCACCCAGCCGGGATGAGCTGCACCTGACCAGTCGTACAGCTAAGGGTTTCTCCGGCTCTTGGATATGTTGCACGCGACTAAGGTTGCTGAGACTGTTTTACATTGAAATAAGCCTCACACTTCCTATGGTTTGGTACAGATATTGGTGAAGTCAGATAAGCCAATGATGAGTGAGAGAGATTCACAGGTTTAAACAAGCGAGACAGCCCTCAGATGTGTGAGACGCCCTCTAAATCAGACGTCTCAAACTCAGTCCTCAAAGACCATCAACAGGCCAGGTTTTATGGATATCCCTGCTTCAGCACAGGTGGCTCAATCAGTCGAAGACTGAGCCACTGATTGAGCCACCTGTGCTGAAGCAGGGATAGCCATAAAAACTGGCCTGTTTGTTGTCCTTGAGGACTGAGTTTGAGACCCCTGATCTAAATGAATGAAACGGTATTCCATTATGTGAAACTCACTCTATAGGAATGAAACGGTTTCCCAATGAGTGTCACTCACTTGAAATGAACGACACAGTATTCGACTAAGTGAGACTTACTTTGCATTAATAAGACCTTCTTGCAATGAATGAGGCATGCCCTGTGTGAACAAGTGAGACTTCCTTTATCTGGTTGAAACTGCCTTCTAATGAGTGGATCTCACAACTAAATTAGATTGCTTTCCAATAATTGCCATTCACTGTAATTGATCCAGCAGTTACTAAAATGTTCAATGGCGAATATGGGAGATAAAATCAAGGTGACTGTGCTGACGTCTATCGTAAAGTTGGATAAAATCATTAAAAAGAGTAGAATATTTTAAGGAATCTTTTTAATAACGTCCTCCACAAAAAAGTCCTCCTAATGAGGTGTTACAAGCAACTATCTCACGTATCCCTAAACCAAATAAAGACTGGACCGATTGCAAAAACTACAAACCAATTTCCCTTATAAATATAAATATCAAGTTATTTATTTATCAAATGTTTTACAAGTGTGGCCAGGTCTCACTCTGGGGATCCTCTTACCGCCGGTAGCTGCGAAGGGCTGCAGGGACGCTCGGCGAGTGCCGGGGGCAAGCGGGAGCATGGCAAGCGTGCAGGATGGCGAGCGGGTTGCCAGAGGTCCGCGGCGGTGCCCTTAGTAGGGCGCGCCATTTTGTGTGTGACTGCACATGCGCGAGGATGGATGGCGCATGCGCTGAATGGAGTGCGGCGGCCATTACAGATGTGTGCATGCGCTGTGTAGTCGGACAGCAGCGGCCATGTTAGTTGTAGATCCGTAGGGGAACAACAATCCCCAGCAGCCCAAGGGACTGCTAGTCAGATGAGGAGATATAGCCAATAGGGCTGAAGGATTCACGGAGGACTGCAGTTGAGACATTTGGCGTACTGTGGAGCATGCCAGTCAGAGCTGGGACACAGTAGGGAGAGGATGTATGTGCAGGGTGTCTGTGGCCCCTGAACTAGGCCAGAGACCCCCTGTTAGGCCCCAGTTGGACTCTGACTCCCATGTAGGTTGTGGTTGCTACAGGGACAGGCCCCTTAGCTAGGGACACTGCCCCTTATCTGATTAAGTGTCAGGGACACAGCGGAGGATGCCACGCAGCAGATGCGGCCTGTGGTCTGGGACCAGACCACCACTGCATGAAGAGACTGTTAAGGTGGGACCCTCCAGCTGGATACCACCCCACGTGGACAACGGACAACATCTCTGGATCAGTGAATCCCTGTTACCCTTCTGTCGGTGCTACCAGGTGTTGGAGCACCCGGCAGGTATCACATCCATTTACAAGGGCATCAACTGTAATACTTATTATGGGCAGCGCTGTCACACACTTCTGGGTGGATTGGCTCCTGTGGACATCAGGTTGGGTAGGTGCCCAGGGCACCTCTGTACATTGGGGGACATTCTCACCGGGGCGTGGACTAGGTGGATGGACAGTGGTATAGGGTGTGTGGGTAAGGCCGTGCGAGGCCAGAGTTCTATGTGTATTGTGTTGCCCATTGCATGTTAGTAAGTTTGAAAGATAAAGAAAACCTGGCGCCAAATGTTCATATGGAAAGTCCTGTGATCTTCAAAGAATCCGCACAAGTGCTTGACAGGCCATGAAACGAAAAGAGAGAAAACAAACACACATCATAGCGCACAACTGTTGGGTAACTCAGAATACACTATGCAACATACAACAATAAAACTCCTAGTGAACAAACTACAAAACATATAATTTATTAAAAAATTATGAACTCTGTCATAAGAGACAACACTGAATCAATGGAGGGCAGCTCGTCATCCGGAGATGGGAAAAATCAAAACCCTACTTACAGCAAGCAAGGTTTTGGCAAGCGATGTATAAGCAGAGTCCTCTCAACACAGGAGAATGTCCTGGCAGGATGTAGGCTCTGCCGCCGGTACCCACGCCCAGAGTCCCTTCCGGTATACACAGGACACAGGCCGGTTGGTGGAGACAGTCTTTGTACTAGACAGTAGGTACTAGGCAGCCTACCTTTATTTAAAGGATTTTTTATTATTTTTTTGTTTACACTTTAGCGCTATAGTCACATTTTCTTTGTTCTGACCATTTGGATGTTAGTAAGTTTGTTATTATATACATAGTGTGATCTTATTGCATTAGTTCCTGTGAAGGGGTTATTCGACGCTGTCAGGATCCCTCACAGGTGGAGGAGCTGTCACCAGACGATCCAAGTACGCCCCAGGCTCCCAGCAACGGAGGTTCAGGCCGCCTGTGAGCTGCTGGTAAAGCACAACACACATAGTAGCTGCCATATCTCCCCTAGTGTGGGGGAAACAGCGCTACACAAGGAAGTTACCTCTAGTTTTCAAGTAAGTCCTGGCACAGAGTTTTGATAATACATGTTTGCATTAAATGAACGGTGGTAATACATTACATTTACAGACATTTTATGAACAGTTAGAGATAATATATGATTTTTGGTGTGTGCAACAGTTACAGACAAGGTGAAATTGTGTTAGAAGAAGTAGGATAGGCCTACAATGTGTTGTGTTAGAGCAGCGGTGCGCAAACTGTGGGGCGCGACCCCCAGGGGGGGCGCGACACTGCCGACGGGGGGCGCGGGGTTTACAGAGGCCCCGCGCGCTTCCCGAAGGCACTTGAATTAAGTGCCGGGGGAGCTGCAGGGCCTCTGTAAACCTAACTTACCGTGGCTCCGGCGGCTTCCTCCCTGTGTCGCCATGGCAACGCGGCGTCAAAATGACGCCGCGAGGTCATGTGACGTCACGTTGCTATGGCAACGTGACGTCATTACGCCGGAGCGCGGGTAAGTTGGGGTTGGGAGGGGGGCGCGGGAGTGAGGGGACAGCCGGCAGGGGGGCGCAGGGAAAAAAGTTTGCGCCCCCCTGTGTTAGAGGATGCCCTGTCCCATGAAGCTTACAATGTATAAGGAATCGTAAGTTGAAACGGGGTACAGAGGATGAGAAATGTTTTGGATTGTAACAGAGCAGCTGTAACATGAACAAACTTTAGCGCGAACGGCAGCAAACGGCTGACACCCTTTGGCTGCTCTTCAGCTACCGCCAAAGGCTCTTCACCTTTGGGGCAACAGAAATGTAGGTGAAAGGGTTCTCAATTAACTCAGCTATGCTCTGAATGTCCTTTCTATGAAACTTTCCATAGAGTTATTGTGAAAGTCCTTGCCAGTAGTACCTCCCTCAGCTTATATACCCAAACCGCTTCAGATCAATCCTTATCCCCCTGATTTATTTGGGCAGGAAGGAAACCTAGAGTCAGTCAATAAATTGTATCCCAACCTAAGTTGGCAGAGAGTTCCAATTCCCCAACACTATTATAGGGTGGCGCAATTGGCCTAAACTAACCTTTGCCACATAACAGACGGCAGACGGGTACACATAGAAAACTCTGATGCCAGGCCAGTAAAATTGGACCATAAACTCTGGCTAAACAAAAAAGATATGCAACTATCAACATTCCCTACTATTATTCATTCCCTAAAAATATGGGATATCCCCATAATTAGGACTAAGAGGACCATGCCAGCTAGCAACATGACACCACTGTTTAACCTTTCCGTTGTTTTTGTTCACAAGTCAATTTGATTGGTGGCTGACAAAGGGTTTTACACAAGTTGGAAATATTTTAACCAGAGATCAGATAAAGTAATTTAATTTGTTAAAAGAAACCTATGAAATGCTCCCACTGAAATATACAGATATCTACAGATTAGACACTTCATTTCCAAAGGGCCTCCCTGCACCTCCTGCAACACCACATATGAAAATATTTACAGGCACAACCCAATGTCCAAAGGTCTGATTTCCAAGAATTACTCCTTCAATGCACAAACATGTCTTATATTAATCAATAGGACAAAAACCTGTGAATAATTCCCTTTATGGTTTATGTAGGTTTGATTTTTACACCCCCCTCCAGACATCTTGCTTTGTTCGTGGCATAATGATCCCCATTTCACACTCAGTGTGAATATATATACACTCATCAGATTCTTTCTTTGACATTTCTATTATATAACTTCCGCTTTTTTATTATTATTTTTTATTGTTTTTATTATTATTATATTATTTCATATATCCTTTCGGTTTTGATATAACTATAATTGTTTTTGTAATACATGATGTTTATTATTATTAGGCTTTTTATAGGATTAATATTGCTATACATGTGATATATTAGGGGTTAATGAGTTTATATATATATTTATGTATTTTGTAATATGTTATTATTATATTATATATTGACTGATAGTTTTTATATGTATAGTTTTGATGATTGCATAACATAGGTCATAAGATGTGTAGATTTCTTTTATGTTTAGCACCTCTAGTATTTAAGGTTTAATACTTCTATTCAATCTCCTCCAATTCGATTAGGTATTATTTTAATTAGGCATATTTTATGTGTATTCAATTGTTGTTATAATTAGACTTAGCACGAAGCACCTTCCAGCTGAGTAGGGGCGTTCTATTGAATCAGCAGCATTAGAGTGTGTATTTAAATGCCGGACGTACTCCTTCTCCATACTTCCCTTTGAGAAATTTATCCGTGAGTGACGAAACGCGTCAGGGAGCGTCATCACATTGGACGCATTGACATTACGTCATCACAAAGCGCTGGAGTGGACCGATCCACGCGCTGGTGCTACAGAGGCCTGGTAACACGGAGCCACTTTCTTGGACTCTTGAACAACATCATACATCCACTGGCCCTGGACATCTGCTGGGACGTTGGCCCATCCTGTTTTGAGATCGGGTATTTCCCCAAGGACAGAAAGCAGCAACCGGATGGTGGTGATTATTATCACGCAATGCCTATTTTATCTGTACTTTTGTGAGTGCATTTTTACCCCCCCCTTTCCCCCTTCCCCTCATTAAATATACAATTTTACGCTATGGGGCGTGCGTTCTCTCCTCTCTTTTTCTTTTAGATTCCCTGTGGACGTGGTTTGTCCATTTTGAGAGCAGCCGGAGACCCCCTGCACCAGCATCCATTTCTAATTGGACTATCATTTGAGGACAGGTTTTTACCCGCTTCTTTCGCTTATTTATGGTGTCATATTCATAAGCACTTTTATTGTATATTGTTTATTTGTGTATAGTTAGCCTTAGTATTGAGCACAGGTATATAATCATTTTGTGCTACTATAATATCAGATTCATTATTGGATTCACATCTATATTTATTTATTTATTATTTATAGATACATGATTATTGATTAATTTCTAGCACTTAATCTTTAGATATATTTATCACTTAGATTCAGACGCGCTGCTTCTTTCCTTTGTTTGTCCAGATATATATATATATATATATATATATATATATATATATATATATATATATATAAATATATAGATAGATATACGTGTGTATGTGTGTGTGTGTGTGTGTATGTATATATATATATATATATATATATATATATATATATATATATATATATATATATATATATATATATTGTGATGCCCACACCACATTGTCGCATCTTTTAGTCCCAGATAAAGGCAGTAAACATCGTACTTCTCTTACATGGGGCTTATTTACAGGGATTAAATGCTAACAGGCCCACCGTCCCTTTAAATCAAAACAACACATACAAATAACACCTATTCCCTTTAGGGAAAACTGACTACACCATAGCTTTAGCCCTTGCTAACTGGATGGCCAGCTAAGGTGGTTCCCAAGCCAAAAACTTGCCCTGGCATATGCCACAGTGTAACATAGTCTCTCTTATAAGGGTTTTTGCTTATCTTAGTCCTTTTGGAGCAGACGTCCCTGCTTCAGCACGATCGCTCCTCCTTTCTTCCTAGGGGAACTCAGACCCACGTTGAGCCCAGAGAAACTCCTCTGTAGGTCCTCTGTACCAGCTTCCGCAGCTGGGGAGCACTTCTATCTCCTCACCTTCTCTGGGGAAATCAGTCTCTCAGCATAGCAGCTTTCAGTCTGTCTTTTAAACCACTTCCTTGATCACTCAGACCAGGCTGATTAACTCCATTAGTTAGCAGCTGCTGCTGGCTTCTCTTTGAGGAATTAACTCTCTGTGGACTGGAAAGCCCACTTACTGCACAGTTCCAGCCCCTAGAAGACAGTGATGGTATCACTATATCTATCTATATATCTAATATATATATATATATATATATATATATTTATATATATATATATATATATATCATATAAAAAAACAACCCTCCCCAATACATATAAAAAATACCCCAACCCATATAAAAATACCCCCAAGACCCCCAATACATATAAAAATTCCCCCATGCCCCCCAATACATATAAAATTTCTTCCAAGCCCCCAAATACATATAAAAAAGACCCCCAACCCCCAATACATATTTAAAAAAAGCACGCTCCCCCCAATACATATTAAAAAAAAAGACTCCAACCCCTTCAGTTAAAAAGACTCCCACCATACATATAAAAAAAAGACTTACCTTGTGGATGAACAGTCCGGGAGCAGTGAATGTGGGGGACCGGCGGCAGGCAATGCAAGTTCAGCTCAATCTCTGGCCAGGCCCAGCTGCCGGTGATCTCGCAGCCGGACCATGACTCTCACCTCACCAGCAGCCTGCATGCCTCTATCTCTCTGTCCCACGGCGAGCTTCCGACAGGCCTCCCTCTCATGCCATCACGCGCCGGAAGCAGAGAGCGCTGACATCAGAACGCTTCTGGCGCGCTGACGTCAGAGAGGCCCGTCGACGTGGGACAAAGGGATAGAGTCATGCAGGCTGCGCTAAGGGAGAGCCGGGGCACGGCCGCGAGAGAACCGGCAGACGGGCCTGACCAGAGGTTGGGCCCAACTTG
Source organism: Ascaphus truei (assembly GCF_040206685.1). Lineage (NCBI taxonomy): Eukaryota > Metazoa > Chordata > Amphibia > Anura > Ascaphidae > Ascaphus > Ascaphus truei. Next base: position 48,346,645 of record NC_134490.1, on the reverse strand, counting down.
CAGTGCCGGCCGGCCCTCCCAACTCACTGGGCCCAAACTTCAACCCCGGCAGACCCATCCTCTTGGTGGCCCTGTCCCCCAATACCATCCAAAGTCATGGAAAAATGTGTTCACTACCAACTAAGCGATTACTATACCAAGACAAATTTCCCTAGCCAATTCCAATCTGGCTTTTGTCCCAAACACTCCACTGTAACTACCCTACTAAAAGTTTGCAATGAAATCCAGTGTGAAATGGAACTGGGATAAATCACTGGTGCAATATTCCTAGATTTTGCAAAGGCTTTTGATACTGTTGATCATGTTATCTTGCTTAACAAACGCCAGTGCTCTGGAATCGGGACGCATGCTTTAAACTGGTTTCATTCCTACCTATCAGGTAGATCCCAACATGTGTCCATCTAAGGCTCTAACTCCAACCCCTTGGATATCACCTGTGGTGTCCCACAAGGCTCTGTTCTGGGGGCCCTACTCTTCTCAGTGTTCATCAATGATCATCCTACATAGGAAAGGGTTTTTTACAGTAAGGGCAGTTAAAATATGGAATTTATTACCCATGGAGACTGTGATGGCAGATACAATAGATTTGTTCAAAAAAGGGTTGGACATATTTTTAGATGGGAAAGGTATACAGGGATATACCAAATAAGTATACATGGGAAGAATGTTGATCCAGGGATTAATCCGATTGCCAATTCTTGGAGTCAGGAAGGAATTAATTTTTCCCCTTAATGGGGTTTTTTGTTTGCCTTCCTCTGGATCAATAAGTAAGTATAGATAAAGGATAAAGTATCTGTTGTCTAAATTTAGCATAGGTTGAACTTGATGGACCTATGTCTTTTTTCAACCTCATCTACTATGTAACTATGTATGTCACTATGTACACCTTGTAAGGGAGCTTCAATACACATGTATGCAGGTGACACAATCTTATATGCGCACAACCCTAGCCTCTCCAACCTTCAACACATACTTCAATCTGACTTTTTGAGACTTGAAAATTGGATTTCCCAAAACAAACTTTTTTAAAACACTGACATGACTCTAACAATGGTATTTGGGACCAAGGCTACATTTTTAAAGCTTCCAATGACTGATTTCCAGATCAGAACCAACGCTAATACCACCCTAACTCCTGGTACTAGTTTTAAATACTTGGGCATATGGTTTGACTCCCATTTAACATTCGGGATGCACATTGATACCTACATCTAAAACCTATGCCAAACTAGGTGTACTTTACAGGAACAAATCCTCCCTAAGTCTGCTGGTCAGAAAGTGCATCACACAGCAGATGCTAATGCCAATTATCGACTATGGGGACATAGTATACGGCTCGGCATCCCAAACCCATCTTAGCAAACTTGATACACTCTACAAGTCAATATGCCATTTTGTTCTCCAATGCAAATACAGCACACATCACTGCAAAATGCTAAAATAACTAGATTGGTCATCACTTGAGTCTAGGTGCAAAGTTAATCTTTCCTGTTTTGCCTTCAAATACTTTCTGGGCAAGCTACCCGTCTATCTGAACAAGCTCCTCACCCCTACCACATGCAGCACTTATCATCTGAGATCTGACTCCAAAAGACTGTTCATGGTCCCAAGGCTCAACAAACTATCCGGCCGCTCCTCCTTCTCTTACCGTGCACCCGAAATCTGGAACAATCTACCGGAGACTCTCACAGCCACCACCAGTCTAAGTTCTTTCAAATCTAAAGCTGTCTCACATTTTAATCTGGTTTGTAACTGTTACATACGCCTATAATATATATTATCTTTAACTGTGCATGCAATGTCTTGTATATTATGTATACCCTGTTCACTTATGTAACTATGTACTTGTAACCATGTATTATTTGTCCTCTTAACTCTATGCCCAGGACATACTTGAAAACGAGAGGTAACTTTCAATTAATTACTTCCTGGTAAAACATTTTATACATAAATAAATAATAGCCATCTCCTACAGACAACAATACACCCCAACCCAGCTTTACTTACCAAACAATCTCCTAAAATTAACAAAGTAGAACACAAACTTATGACCCATGTTCTCTCAGCAACTAGATGCTGTATTGCCTGTAATTGGAAGCAACCTGCTCCAATAATGACAGCAATTAAGAACAGAATTAACCAAACCATTGTATTCAAAAAGATGACTGCATTACTCAATAGCAATATCAATAAATTCCAGCGGGCATAGAATCCGTGGCTCTCAGAGGATACCTCAAAAAGAATCTATAATCGGTTTAACCATGTATATGGTTTGTTTTAGGTAGGCGGCAGTATAATAAAGATTAGTCCAAAGGATCAAAATCTATTGTATAATGTAAAAAAATATATATATAATAAAAATGTCAAAGTAAACAACAACAACAAAAAGAGGAGTATATGTGACATGGCTAAATGCTTTCACTTTACTGCTAAGAGGATAGGCCTTAAAATAAGCCTAAGCTCTCTTTAGTGAATCTAGATCAGTGTGAGAGGTGTGGCCCACTCACTGCCTCTGCAATGTTGCCTACAGGTGAGAAGAGGTCCAGCAACAGTTAGCCACCTGCTGTACCAACATAAAAAACAGGTTCCTCTCTGCATTCAAAAACTGCCCTGTCACCGTGTCAATGTTTAACCAAAAATCTATTCATATCACCTCCAGCTAAAACTAAATACTTATTTTGTGGTCTTTTGTATCAGCTGAAAGCATGTTCCTGCTAACATTAGTTATCTGCATAAATCAGAACGTGCTGTACTGTAGATTATAAACTAGTACAGACAGACAGACTCTACTTTTCTTTCATCGTCATTTGGTTAATCTTACATTTTTGTTTCATTTAATGGATATTTTTATTGTTCTCTCTCCTTTTGCAATCTCCAGGGCTTTGGGATTGTGAACTAAATGTAAAATAAAATTGAGTGGCCTTATTATTTATTTATAAAATATTTTACCAGGAAGTAATACATTGAGAGTTACATCTCGTTTTCACGTATGTCCTAGGCACAGAGTTAAGACAAATAATACATGGTTACAAATAGTTACATAAATGAACAGGGTATACATTATATACAAGACATTGCATGCACAGTTAAAGAAAATATATGTTATGGGCGAATGAAACAGTTATATCCATCAAAGTCTGAAAAACTAGAGCAATGGCGGCCTGGGCCACATGTGGCCCCTCCGTGCTTCCTGTGTGGCCCCTGAGAGAGAGAAAAAAAAACAACTGCAGGAAGAGAAACCATTGAGACATGGGAGAGGAGAAGCCAGAGTGCCCCCTAACCAGCTCCTCTCCTGAGCTCCTATGGACCACCGACCCCTGGTGTGCTCCAAAGCAGCTCAGGGCACAGTGAGTATACACCCTGACTCCTGGGAGCTCCATGTGGGGCTGGCTGTGGGAACAGGAGAGCAAGGTAGGGACAATCACACTACTGCCCCATTTTCCCCCACTGCCTTCCCTTACCCTATCATCACCTTATTCTTATCCTTATCAGGAAAAGGTAGAATCCATACGGCAGAACATCCCATCTGTTGCCTCCTCCCATCCCACAATGCTTCCCAACTCGCCTCCTGCCTTTCTTGACTCTGTTTCCGCTATCTCGGAGGAGGATGTGTCACTGCTGATCTCCTCTTCTCCCTCTACCACTTGCCCTCTTGATCCCATTCCCTCCCATCTCCTAAAACCTCTTGCTTCTTCTATAATCCCTATGCTCACACAGATCTTTAACTCTTCCCTCTACTCTGGTACCTTTCCATCCTCCTTCAAGCATGCAACCGTTATACCATTACTCAAAAACAGCAAGCTTGACCCTACCTGTCCTTCTAACTATCGACCTGTCTCCCTCCTGCCTTTTGCCTCCAAACTCCTTGAACATCTTGTATTCTCTCGATTGCTACACTTTCTCAACACCTATTCTCTCCTAGACCCTCTACAATCTGACTTCCGCACTGCTCACTCTACTGAAACATCCCTCACTAAAATAACTGACGACCTCCATGCTGCCAAAGACAGAGGTCATTACACTCTGCTCATATTACTCGACCTCTCTGCAGCATTCGACACCGTGGACCACCCTCTTCTCCTTCACATTCTCCATACTCTTGGTATTCGGAATAAAGCTTTATCCTGGATCTCCTCTTACCTCTCCCATCGTACTTTCAGTGTCTCTTTTGCCAACACCTCCTCCTCCTCTATTGATCTTTCTGTGGGGGTACCCCAGGGCTCTGTCCTGGGACCCCTTCTCTTTTCTCTTTACACACTCTCTCTAGGTGACCTAATCACATCTTTTGGGTTTAAATATCACCTCTATGCTGACGACACACAAATTTACCTTTCAACCCCTGACCTTACACCTGCTATACAGACCAAAGTTTCTGAATGCCTCTCTGGAATATCATCCTGGATGGCCACCCGCCGACTGAAACTTAACCTGGCAAAAACAGAGCTCCTTATACTTCCTCCCAAACCTGGCCCTACTATCTCCTTCCACATTTCTATTGGAAATACGATCATTCACCCAGTAGCCCAAGCACACTGCCTAGGGGTTACACTTGATTCCTCTCTCTCATTCTCCTCTCATATTCAAAACGTTTCTAAAACTTGTTGCTTTTTCCTCCGCAATATCACAAAGATACGCCCTTTCCTCTGTTCCTCAACTGCTAAAACTCTGACTCAGGCCCTCATTATCTCACGTCTCGATTACTGCAACCTCCTGCTGTCCGGCCTTCCTGCCTCTCACCTGTCTCCCCTACAATCTATCCTAAACGCTGCTGCCAGAATCACTCTACTCTTTCCTAAATCTGTCTCCGCATCTCCCCTCCTGAAATCCCTCTCCTGGCTTCCGATTAAATCCCGTATCTCACACTCAATTCTCCTGCTCACTTTTAAAGCTTTACATTCTTCTGCCCCTCCTTACATCTCAACCCTAATTTCTCGCTATGCACCATCACGACTCTTGCGTTCTTCTCAAGGATGTCTTCTTTCTACCCCCTTTGTATCTAAAGCTCTCTCCCGCCTTAAACCTTTCTCACTTTCTGCCCCACACCTTTGGAATGCCCTTCCCCTCAATACCCGACTAGCCCCCTCGCTATCCACCTTAAGACACATCTGCTTAAAGAAGCATATGAATAGCACTGGATAATCATGGACACATGATACATAAAGCTTGGCCCCCTGCAGATGCACTTACTAGAATTCCCTCCTACTGTCTCTGTACGTTCTCCCTAACTACCAATTAGATTGTAAACTCCTCGGAGCAGGGACTCCTTCCTTAATGTTACTTTTACAGTATGTCTGAAGCACTTATTCCCATGATCTGTTATTTATATTATTTGTTATTTATATGATATGTATTACTACTGTGAAGCGCTATGTACATTTATGGCGCTATATAAATAAAGACATACAATACAATACAATTATCAACCTCTTGTCCACTACTGTCCCCATCATCCCCTTGCTTACCTGTTACCCAATTTCACCAGCTGCCCCCCTGTCACCCCAACTACCCCCCTGTAACTCCAACTGCCCCCCCCCCCCCTAGCACTCCAACTGCCCCTGGCACTTTAACTGCCCCGTATCCCCACTTGTCCCCCACTACTCTTCCCTATGTGTCACTGTGTCTTCCCATGTGTCACCCCCTCTTCCCATGTGTCACCTGCTCTACCCCCCCCCCCCCCCATGTATAACCCTGTAACAGGGGCTTTTTACTGTTTGAGAGAAACTGCCTCTAAATCCAGCAGTGTGCTGGTTAATTGCACACAGGCAATCAACCAGACTCCACCTGGCTGATCTTAGAAAAAGCCTGATGTGAGAAACAGGAGAGAGATTCCTTAGCTCACATTTGGGCTGACATAAGGAGAAAGAGGACTGTAAAGATTTCCTTAGCCTACAACTGGGCTGACCTGAAGAAAATATGATGTCTTGATGCACACAGAAGGACTGTATGCTGAGAGCAAGACAAGGGGACAAGACCTCTATACCTGGACAAAGAGACTGCCCTAGCACACAAGGGTGCTGACTCAGGCGAACAGAGAGGCCTTCCCCTATAGCTACAGCAACAGAAACAGATAAGAGACTTTCTTGTTGGACTGTATGCTTAACTAATATATGTATATAGTATGCAAGTACATCAATTATATATGTAAAGGTAATATTACCAATAATAATTGGCAAAAAGTAATACAATTATATAATAAAATATGTAATCCAAAATATATATATAAATACAAATAAAAATACAATACAAATATAATTCCAGTCCCAAACACTGTCCTTCAGAGTCTGTGCAGCCTGATTATAGGGATCACCACTCCCTCAAGGATATCTGAGAAAAACAAACAGAAAACAGGCACACTCATAGTGTAGTAAAGTTACAAAATGTATATAGGACTGGCAAAAAATATAAATGCGCACTCACAAACGGATCAGGAACTAAAGCATGTATGAGATATATTCTCAAACGCCAACAATATCAGCAGGATTCCAGCAGAACTTCTGAAGCAGATTTGGTGCCTCTCTCACTGCGCTGATGGGACCGGGAGATGTATCCAACCTTTCATGTAACGGATGTAGTGGGTGCACGCCGTGCACTTCCCCACTCCGGCCCCTCCACTCACAGATGTTCTCCTCCGGTTCTTTGATTGTTTGAAACATCATACAGCTCGCAGTTTGCTTTCAACGTCTCACGGCAAGGAATCACTGCTTGGGTTGCCTTCACAACAAAAGGCTATGCGTTCCTATCTGTCCGATCGTGCATGCAGTAATATAAAAGGAGCTGTACTTGCGCTTGCACTCCAAAAACCACCCTACGCTTTCGTCTCTTAGACTTCGTCAGGGGACTGCATGCACATGGACAGAGAAGAAGAACCCTCAGTCCTGCTGTGATTGTAGCCCTTTCTCTAGGTCAGTAATGTCTTCTCAAGAAGGTGCTTGAGCTTCAATTGCTCGAGTAGAACTTCTCCCAAGCACAGTCTTTCTTCGGACCACTTGGCCATGTGTTTTTCGCTGCGTCGGGCGATCCTTTCTTCCCTGAGTTTAGGGTGACCACCTGCATTGGGTTCTGTAGCCAGTGGTTCAAGCTGGGCGGAGTTTTTATCCATACCGATTGACTCCTGTGGCATCTGAGTTTGGTAGTTACCTAGTGTTGTACCTGTAGAGGTTTGAACACCAAAACAGTTCTGCCTCAATCTAGCCAAAGACTGTATCTTTCTAGCGGCTATCTTCATTGTGAGGAATATGGTTTGGCCCTGACTGTATTGGTATTGCGCTTCCCAGTCATAATTCGGTTCTTCTTTCCTGATTTGTGTGAAAAGCCGATCGTAGTACTGAGATGGCATTTTGTGTGTGCTTATAGCAACGCACAGCTTGCTTGGTTGTGATGTAGAACCTATATCTGGATTGAATCACACCATCAGCTTCCTTCATTTTTTTTGTAGCATCTTTGCTGCAGACACTTCATAACATTTGACTGGAGTAAGATTACACCCTGCTTCAAATGTTGTGTTATATTTAGGAGCCATATATTCAATCACTGCCACCCTTACCGACTCATCGCTATTAGCCTAAGCGGCTCTCATGAGCTCCTCGGGGAGTTAAGGGTAATCATACCCATGGGAACGCCTAAAACGCTGGACTAGAACTCTCTCTGCACGGCTACTCTTCATAAGATTTTGCCCACACGCCCTGCCGACAATACCCAGAATAGTGGTCCATCCCAGGGGGAAGCATATAAATCACCCCCTTCTCTGGTGGTGCAAGTAGTCTCTGATCCATACATTGCTTACGTTTCCTCATTATCTTTTATCCTGGAGTAAACTTGCCATTCTCCCACCAGTGATCTACCTGATTGCCCCTTTCCAGGACAAAGTGGTACATAACCCCTGAACATAGGATCCCACCACTTGTACACATCATTGGCATCATCAGATACATACAGTACATATCATATATTTTTCCAACAGTACGTTCTGGTGCTACAGCCATGGTAGGGGATCGTGGCCGAGGGGACAGGGGAAGGCGCTTGTTATCTAGGGCAGGGATCTCTAGGCAGGTGGCGGGTTGAATGGGCAGTGGGGGATTGGGCCGGCATCGCCTTCTTTATGACTGGCATAGCATCAGCCCCCTCCGTTCTCAGAGAAGGAACAGTGTTCTGAACTCCAATCCTGTTGGCAGTAAAATAGGACATTTTGGGCGGTTCACACTCCGCTTCTAAGTGAGTATAGCCGGCCCGAATAAAAGCCGTCAATTGCCCACGGCGTCAGGCGGCCTTGGACTTTGAACAGTCCTGACCGGTGGCTCTTTGACTCCTCCCTCTGGTGAAACCTGGAGTCCCAGTCAGAATAGAGGGGCTTGGCTATGGACTTTGGCGCCAATCCCAGATATTTTGCAACGATGAGCTTGCATCTTACAACTCACCACGCGGTTCCTCTTCTTGTTCGGTGGGAACCGCGATCAGACTCCAGGATCTCCTCAGGGACCCTGGACTCTCCTCCTTTAGTGCCTGCGACAAGCTCCATTTTAGGAGAGCTGTGTTTCAAGTGCCCACATTGGCTGGCATGCTCCACGGGCACTCCCTTCCTCCCCAACTGCAAGCGGATAGTCACAATGTGATGGTGCTGTCTTTCAAGTCATATCCCCGGTCGAGCATCCTATCCCACTTTCGGATCTTGAACAAATTATTTGAGCACACACTGCAGTCCCATCAGGGGGGTGCTCTCTTTCCAGTCACATCACCCCTGGGGCATGTGCTGCAGCGCATCCTCGGCTGATACGGTAGTGTTCAGGTACCTCTAAACCCTGGAATGTAGCGACATAAAAGGCACCCAACAGAGTCCAACACAAATGTAGCACCTGTCCCCCCCCTCCCTTTACAGAACATCTGGCCACTACATAGGTGTGTTCCCTGGTGCTGTGAGCTCACCTGTATGGTACAGAAGGCCTGAGGGTTCCACTGGTGTCATTTGGGAGCAGCAACATGGCAGGTTTCTCTTAGTTCTACTGTGCAGTGCCTCCATCCCATAAGGATTCTGCAGGATGGTCCTCACAGGCAATCCTTCTCTCCAATTACTACACATCATGGTGGGTCCAACTGTAGCTTTATTGCATGACAGCATGGTTATCCACCAGCCCTGGAGCAGACCCCAGAGGCTTGAGGCCCCAGAGCCCCTTCTAATCTCCTTAAACCTCTTGCAGGAGAAGGGTATCACACTGTCTACCAAATTGTGTGGTTTGAGAGTGTCAGCTTTCATACCCGTGGGGAAGGGCTTGTAACCTCGCCCCATAACAGGGCAGGTCTAGGTACTGACAGGCCTCACACCATATACATGTGACCCAGTCAGTACCCTCCCCAGGTATGACACTAACTGTCAGTTTAGGCCTGCCCCTGGATAAGCAACATAGTACCCATCCAGGCTGCATCTGCAGGCTAGGCCCTGCCCAGGAGTTTAACCCCAACGCTGCCTGTTCCTATCAGGATTTATAGTGTTGAGGCCAGTAGCAGGCTATAGCCAGGGGCACTTGGCTACACTTAAATCAGATATATCATTATTTTAATTGGAACAAATGTATCAGTTGTCCTATTGCATACATACTGTATATGGTTAAGAAATGTAATTGAGTTATTTAACCCCTCCAACTGCCACCAAAGAGCACTCTGGTAGTGAAAATGTATGTGGAAAGATTATATTCTAGAAACAAATCATGATTTTTTTTAATTTGACCCCAGAAGGATTTGACGATTTGACATTTCCCACATATCACCGCCTGAATTATTCCCTGTCTTTTAATTAGTCAGTTCTGCCGTTTAAACGCCAAGTTTTCCTTTGAAACCTCAATTCCACATGGGTTTGAAATAATTCCATTGGCCCATTGCAGCATGTTAATGAGAAACGCTTACTGAAGGCAGATGGGTTACAGAACTTTTATTAAGCATTAGTCTCTGTATTATTACTGCCCAGGAATCCCACTGCCATGGTTCCACTCAGTCTGCGCAAAAAATACATTTTGTTTCTTTGCGACGCCCTCTGGCATTTAGGCACATTTGCATGAGCCCTGCAACACGTTCTTAATCCACCCAGTAATATTTCAGGGGATGCAAGTCTACAAAATAATACTTGAGGGTTCGCTAAAGATGGCCACCCTTGTGAATTTGTTCAAAGCAACGCTTTCCATATCCCTTCAGCAACTAAATGGGTTTAGCACTGCTAAGCTAAGTGGTGTCAATCATGCCACCAAGCCTGACAGAAGCCAGCCTTCTCACATGGGGGCTTCTATAGGATCAGTGCTTCTGTCACTGCTGTCACAGTAGGTGACTTCAGCTTATTCCTGTAGAGACACCGTGTCCTGCTGGATGATGACAGCTGAGATTAACTCCTTTTATACATTTATTATTTTTACTGCACCCCATTTCAAATGACCCTATGTAATGTTTACTCTAGAAACAGAGATAACGACAGGCATGTGCAAAAGAAAACATTACAGTGCAGTTGAAAAGACACAACTCCAGGAGGTTAAACTTTACAATCATTTTTGCGTTGTGTTACCTTCTCCTTCATTAGCAAAAACCTTAAACATATTAATTAAATTGGAAAGTTTTTAAACTGACTGAAACTTTTAAAACTTTTAAAACAAACAATTAAAGTAGCAATACTACATTCACCCCATTTTTCTTACTATTATTTGTATATGTAAAGCATGTGACAATGTATATTCTACATTCTTACCTAAACTGGCAATCGCTTGGTGCTCCTGTTAGGCCTGGGACATGGTCAGCGCTTATGCGCTGACCCGTGCTGACCCGTGCTGACCCATGCTGCTGCTCGGCACTGAGCCCCTGCAGCCGCAATGAGAGCGGCTTTAGCAGGGGCTCGCGCACGCGTCAGCACGCTTGGGGAAGCGTGTGTCTGGCGGCATTTTTAAATTTCCCCGCTTGCCGGAGCGCAGGGCCGGTCACGTGAGCGACTCGCCCAATGAGGGCGAACCAGCTCTGTGACGTCACTGGCCCGCCCCCGGCCCGCCCCCTGATGGCGCGCTGAGTAAGGCCAGGGAAAGCAAAGCTTTCCCTGAGCCTCAGAACGCCTCAGCACTGGTTAAAGGCACTATGTCCCAGGCCTGATAAATCTGCAAAAATCCTGTGTGCCTAACTAAATGGCCGCTTTCTAACTTTGTGCTGTAGTCTGTGAAATGCAGCAGCTGATATGTAACATTATATTACTAAGTATAACATATTGTTACAGCTTTCAGAGCAATAGTCTACTGTTTGGAACACAGCAACAGATCTGTTTGTGATACTTTGTTGCCAAAGGCAGGGTTAAAAATGATGTGTGAGCCTGTTTCAAAAGAATAGAATATGATTTTCGTAGGCTGCGCTTATAGTGCCGGCGACAGAGACACGACGTTGTATCAAAACAAATGCATTGCCACTGTCGCGTGCGCTTGTAGTAAGCGCGAGGCAACGACGCAACGGAGCGATGGCTTGGTCACAATCGCTGGAAGTCATCTCAATTTGATTTTTCCAGCAACCGCAGCCTGACGTCACCATCGCATCGACGGCACCGTTGCATCGCCGTCGCTGGCACTATAAGCGTAGCCTAAATGGTTGCTGTAGCAATCAAGGGATGATCACTACATTAAAAAAATAAATCATACTATTGTATTAGACAGTGGGTGGGGGAGTGGGGAATGTGGATGGACTGGGCGCTTCCCAATTTATATTAGATTGGTGTAAATAGTGACACACCTTAAATACACAGAATAAACCTTACACCACAAAGTGATAATAAAAATAATAGTGTACAAGTGCAGCTCAACTTCCTCTGGTGGGACAGTTCCAAGTCCCAGGATGTAGAATTTTCTTTTCTTGGGGTTGTATTAGGCCAGATATGTAATGTAATGTATGTAAACCTAAATATGCCTAATAAAAAAGTTTGGTGGGGAAAAAAATCATAAAAAATGGCATTAGGAGTTTCAAAATAAAAAAATGCGGACAGTATTATCTAATACTACAGAACTGATTTTTTTTTTTTTTTTTTTTTTTAAACAGGATTTTTTTAAACTCCAATATAGAAGATAGAAAAACATTTGGTTATATACAACTTTTGCTTTACATTTTTATCTATTTTACCAACTTCACTATTATATTTGTCAGCAGCTTTCACAGAGAAATATTGTTTTTTTCAGAGACCTTAGAAATATGTTTGCTCTAGCGATTTTGTAATCACTGCAGCATTCCTAACACATTTATATTTGTATTTATAGATAACCACTAACAAAAGCTGCATGTGCTGTAAATTGCACAGTGTGTGAATCGTGGCGGTTTTTGGGGTTACATCTTTGTGCCGAGAAAGAAAAAAGATGTTAAATATAATAGTGATATATAACAAAGATTAGAAATAGTAGATAAGTAGGTGCATGCAAGTGTGAGGGGGTATTAAGCGTGAGGGGGGATATTAAGTGTGAGGGGGGATATTAAGTGCGAGTGGGGGATATTAAGTGTGAGGGGGTATAGTAAGTGTGAGTGGGGGATATTAAGTGTGAGGAGCGGATATTAAGTGTGAGGGGGATATTAAGTGTGAGAGTGGATATTAAGTGTGAGGGGAGATATTAAGTGTGAGGGGAGATATTAAGTGTGAGGGGGGGTATTAAGTGTGAGTGGGATATTGAGTGTGAGTGGGGGATATTGAGTGTGAGGAGCGGATATTAAGTGTGAGGGGGGATATTAAGTGCGAGTGGGGGATATTAAGTGTGAGGGGGGATAGTAAGTGTGAGTGGGGGATATTGAGTGTGAGTGGGGGATATTGAGTGTGAGGAGCAGATATTAAGTGTGAGAGGGGATATTAAGTGTGGGGGGATATTAGGTGTGAGGGGAGATATTAAGTGTGAGGGGAGATATTAAGTGTGACGGGGGATATTAAGTGTGAGTGGGATATTGAGTGTGAGTGGGGGATATTGAGTGTGAGGAGCGGATATTAAGTGTGAGGGGGGATATTAAGTGTGAGGGGGGATATTAAGTGTGAGGGGGATATTAAGTGTGAGGGGGATAGTAAGTGTGAGTGGGGGATATTAAGTGTAAGGGGGGATGTTAAGTGTGAGGGGGGATGTTAAGTGTGAGGGGGTATGTTAAGTGTGAGGGGGATATTAAGTGAGAAGGGGGATATTAAGTGAGAAGGGGGATATTACGGGTGATGGGGTATACAGGCATACCCCGCATTAACGTACGCAATGGGACCGGAGCATGTATGTAAAGCGAAAATGTACTTAAAGTGGAGCACTACCTTTTCCCCACTTATCGATGCATGTACTGTACTGCAAACGTCATATACGTGCATAATTGATGTAAATAACGCATGTGTAACAGGCTCAATAGTCTCCCCGTTTGCGCACAGCTTCGGTACAGGTAGGGAGCCGGTGTTGCTGTTCAGGACGTACTGACAGGCGCATGCGTGAGCTGCAGTTTGCCTATTGAGCAAGATGTACTTACTCGCGAGTGTACTTAAAGTGAGTGTCCTTAAACCGGGGTATGCCTGTATTAAGTGTAAGGGGGTAATATTAAGTGTGAGGGGGATATTAATTCTGAAAGGAGATATTAATAAAGTGAGGGTGAAAGAGAAATGTAGGGAAGGCGGGGAAGGGACATAGAAGAGGGGGAGTAAGGCCGCGCTTATAGTCCCGGCGACGCAACAAATGTATTGAATCCGTCGGGTGCACTTATAGTAGGACCGGCGCGATGGAGCGATAGCTTGGCCGCGATCGCTGTAAGTCAATTATATTTGATTTTTCAGCGACCGCAACATGACATCAACGTCGCCGTAGCAAGGGCTATAAGCGCGTCCTAAAGGAGAAAGAGGGGAGAACAGTGATCTTAATGCTGACATCTAGCACTGCTATGTTTTTATATGTGTATTTTGAAAATGTATGGTCCGTGTGAAATCTATGAACTCTAATCAGGCCCTTCATATGACATGAGTGCGACACGCCTGCTCTAGACTGTAAGACACAGCTTCACTGCTCAGGGAAGTTCCTATCTCTATACAGCAGGGCCCCGCTCATACGGCGGGTTCCGTTCCAGGCCGCTGCCATAAAGCGGATAACGCTGTAAAGCGGGGCCCTACTGTATTGTATTGTACCTTTGAAAACAGAGACGCAGAGCTGTAAACCGACTGTTTTGCTGACAAATGGCATCTGACAAGGACTTGCACACGCACTAAAACTGTTGTTCAGTGACAGCCGGATACTTTGCTGCTGTGCATGTCATGCCAGAAATCGCTGGAAAAACGGAACAAGCGCCGAACCTAATGAATATGGGTATACATTGGGAAACGCCATATGAGCGGAACGCTGTAAAGCGGGGTCCTACTGTATCTCTTTCCTATAACTCTGATCTGTACAATTCAGCTGCAGCTTACCTAGCTTCCAGCATTCATTAAAGATACGATTTTACCTTTGGGAGCCATGGAATGGAAGAGTGGGTACATTTGGGTTGCAATGGATATGTCTTCCTTTATCCTCATTTCCATTACATTTATGGCTTATGGGGCTTGTGTAATTATTGTACATAAATTGGAAATGTAGCCGTGCAGTAAATGAATGTAATTGAGAGGGCAATAAAACGTGCCTTCTCAATTCCATTGCATTTTAGGGTGATTTTTATCTGCAGATGGAATGGGTCCAGATGTGGCTCTGCTTATTGGGGTGACGAGAAGGAATACTTTTGCCCCGGTAGTCTGCATTACATTGGGATACAAATCGGGCCAGCTGGGAATATTGCCGACATGTGGTGGGGCGCCTGTTACCTTCTCCTTTGCCATCTCTTCCTGCAGGGTCCCTCATCATGGCGCCGCAACGTCAAATGGCATCATGTCACCGTGACGTCATGGCACCGCATGTGATGTCCCATTGTCATGGCAACGCAATCAAGCCGGCACTGCATGCACTGTTATAATAATGTGGTTACAAAGTTAGGATGATGATAATGATGTATTCAATTCTGATTATGCTAAACAATATAAAATGTTTGCGTAGAAAGAAATGAACATCCTTTCTCTAAATATTCTGTTTAGCTATTATTACATATGGCCTCAAACACTGTAATCTAATGATTTCCAGTGGAAGCCTGCAGACAATGTAATATGCTAAAAAATATAATATAAATATAATACAATAATATGGGCATAAAAGTTAAGGAGGGGGAAAAAAGCCAGAAAATGCTAAAATATTATAATAAAGCCTGAAAAATGCTTAAAATAAGAAAGGGCTCGCACACTAGGATTGCAAAATAGATGAAAAAAAAACATTTAAAAAATGACAATGTGCAACAATATACATAGGCAATTAAACAAATATACAGGGGTGTATGGGCCGTGCATGGGAGGATGGCAGCTTAAGTGAAGAGCTCCGTTGAAACTGCCAAAATAGACCAAATAGATATGCCAAAGTGAAAAAAAGTCTATACCAAGCACACAGAAGATAGAATAAGAATGCCACCAAAAAAACACGAAAAAGTCGACCCACAAGACGTTGCAAGGTTCTTCCACAAGAACAGCATGCCATGTGAGAAGTCGGAAGATGGCGGCTCCCTACGCAGGAACCCAGGGATGCAGACCTAAAGTTGCTCTTTCAGAAAAGCAAAGTGACTCTCCAGAGAGAAATTCAGAAAGCAGTATCCGAGCTCAAGCAGGAGAATCTCTGCAGCCTAGAACAGGAGTGTGACGGTGAACGGGTACCCAGGCCATTAATAAAGGTATTTGGCCTGGCTGGGTGCCCCTGAGCCATATTGGGGAATTGTGAGTGTCAGCTCTTCAATCCAATCATGGCATGTAACTACATGTATAACAAAGATTTATGTGTATTCTTACTGGTCCAGGAGTGCCAGCCAGCGGAGATGTGCAGGGTGTTAGTTTCAGAGGTGATTTTACGGTAACATTTTGTTAGAGTGTGTTTGGGTTGAAAGGGGCCAGGGTTGCGGGTTACCCCAAAACATGTACTCAGGAATCCCCCCAGATTCCTGAGGAACACAGAACACCGGATAAAATCCTCCTTAAAAGCAGTTTGCAGCTCACCGCCAAATCCCCCTGCTTCAGCACTCTCTCAGCATCCGTACTCAAGACGAGCCCTCTACTAGCGGTCCTGATATCGGACACGTATGCAGGAGCACACCGCAAACGGAGGACTTGAGACGGTATCCGGTAGCGATAAGTGGCTTATCGGAGCTTAGTGCATAGGTCCCATAGTGTTATTACAAGAAACACACTTCAAAAGCCGGGACCCACCTAATACATTCAAAAAGCTTATTATTCCTAGAGCAATACTAAAAAGAAGGGGGTGGCTATTTTGACAGGTGGAATATATGGAGGTTATACTGAAGGAACTAAAGGTATGGGCAGGTGATTCAATTATTATAGCAGGGGATTTCAATCTGACCCTTAATAACAAGTTAGATAGATCAATTAACGCAAATACACAAAACACCAAAAACTCCAATAACAGTCAAGAAATGTAGATCCATGATAGAAGACTTTATGTTGATAGACATATGAGATGTTAGACATGGAGATCTAGGAACAACTCCAAAAGGGATTATACATTATATTCAACACTACACAATTCATACTCCAGAATACATTTTTTGTTAGCCCTAAACTAAGTCATGCAATAAGGGTAACGAGTAAATGTCTAATCACATGGTAAGACCATGCGCCCATAGGCAACCAATTGAAAACCCTTCTCCTGCCCTCCGGCGGTGGTTAAAAATCTAAAAACATCCAATGCCCCGGGGCCAGATGGATTATCCAACATATATTGCAAGAAATATTTTATTAATTTCTTGGCCCCACATTACCTACAATTAATGAATTCCTTTATGGAAGGTAAAGAAATCCCACGACAATGTCAAAGACTATTATAGTCGTTGTACACAAGGAAAGACCCGCTTAGATGCGAGAGCTACAGACCAATCTCGTTACTAAATTTTGATGTCAAAAACTACATCAAAGTCTTAGCTAATAGAATCATTGCCGTTTTTGCCTAGATTAATATATCCAGACCAAGTGGGGTTCATAACCAATAGAGAGGCCTCGGACAATACTAGAAAGATTGTCAACATTATGTATGTTTGTATGTATATTGTACAGTATGTACAAAAATCAAAGGAAAAAGCACTGCTGTTAAGCATTAGGATTAGCTGGGATTTCCTGAGGTCAACACTAGAGGCATCCGGGTTCAGGGGCCCAATAAAAAATGGAATTATGGCTTTATACCAAACTCCCTCAGATTCCCTTAAACTACCAGGAGCAAACTCAGAAATAGTCCACACGGGGATGCCCCTTTTCACCCGTCCTGTTCGCCTTAAAATCACACCTTTGGATGTACAATCAGGGGAAATCCAAATATTTCCGAAGTAACAATAGGGAAAATTGAATACAATTTATCATTATTCGCCGACGATGTAATTCTAACCCTTACACAGCCCTTGACGTCCCTGCCCAACCTACACTCGGACCTGACAGAATTCGGAACATTATTGGGATACAAGATCAACTCAGATAAGTCGGAAGCCCTAAATTTGACGCTACCAATCAATGAAGTAAAACTATTACAACTACACTTTAATTATAGGTGGAAAGAGACTCGCCTTAAATATTTAGGTATACTGTATAGCTAACTCCTACAAAAACATATACAAATACAATTATCCAGGACTGATCACAGAAATTAAAAAAGACCTGATCACTTTGGATAATTTACAGATTTCATGGCTGGGTGCACCTGCTCTCTGAAAATGAACATCCTCTCACGCTTATTGTACTGTTGCAAACCCTCCCCATTCCCATTCTCTAGAAGATTATAAGATTGACAGAATAATTTTTTTCTATTTATTTGGCAGAAGAAGGGACCACGACTAGCAAGGGCTCACGGCCTCTAAGAAAAGGGGGGACTGGCGGTACCAAATATACACAAATACTACCTAGCCTCCCATTTGAAACACATAGTAATGTGGTATACAAACTCAGTGACAGAATCTCTCCAGGAACCTCCCCCTCCCTCTTCTCCTCCGCTCCCCCCCTCACCTCCTCCTCCCCCTCACCTCCTCCTCCCCCTTCCCCTCCCCCTCCCACTTCCCCTCCCACTTCCCCTCCCCGTCCCCTTCCCCCTCCCCCTTCTCCTCCCTCTTCTCCTCCCCCTCCCCTCCTCCTCCCCCTCCCACTTCCCCTCCCCGTCCCCTTCCCCCTCCCCCTTCTCCTCCCTCTTCTCCTCCCCCTCCCCTCCTCCTTCCCCTCCCCTCCTCCTCCCCCTCCCCTCCCCTCCTCCTCCCCCTCACCTCCTCCTCCCCCTTCCCCTCCCCCTCCCTCTTCTCCTCCCTCTCCCCCTTCTCCTCCCCCCTCCTCCCCCTCCTTGCTTTTGGAATATCACAAATCACCTTTTGGTCACTATGTGCACATATTGTTTGTTGTTGTTGTTTACATTACAAATAATAAACCTTGGGAGAATGAGCCTTTCCCCTTTGTTGAACTGATTTGCTGCCAGATGGCCTCTGGCTAAACATGGTCATGTTTTCCAGCTATTAAACACACTATCAATACAGTCTTTTTAGCTTCACTTCAACTACTACCTGCGGTCCTCTGTTGTGGTTAATTTGTTCAGAAAAATAAAACCAGAGCAGGAATGCTATCCAGAGCGTGTATTTATCCCATGCTAACTGTGTGAATACTGGGCAGTTTGTTATATATTTCGTATGAACTACTGTATAGTACATGACAGATTACTTTTACAAGGGAATCTCAGCCTTTGTTTGAGAGGTAACATTAAGGTTAGAAAATACAGACTGCAGATGTAGACATCGAATACAAATAAAAAAGTGAAAGCATAAGTAACACACCTATAAAAAAATTAGGTATGTTATTGAATATGTTTGTAATCGCTTGGAAAACTGGTGCTTTTGCTAACTATGCTTCTATTCAACACATACATAGAACTCTACCTTATAGATAGGATACACACACATATAAAAAAAACTTTCATCTAATTGTTTTAATGTATGGTAATAACTTTGCATGTTAAAAATATACCAAGAAAACCAAAAATATCAATAAACGAATCAAACGAAATTACAGGGAGTGTATTGTATTGTATGTCTTTATTTATATAGCGCCATTAATGTACATAGCGCTTCACAGTGGTAATACATGTGGTAATCAAATAAATAACAGATAATATAAATAACAGATCATGGGAATAAGTGCTTCAGACATAAAAGTAACATTAAGGAAGAGGAGTCCCTGCCCCGAGGAGCTTACAATCTAATTGGTAGGTAGGGAGAACGTACAGAGACAGTAGGAGGGAGTTCTGGTAAGTGCGTCTGCAGGGGGCCAAGCTTTATGTATCATGTGTTCAAAATATCCACAGTGCTATTCATATGCCTCTTTAAGCAAGTGTGTCTTAAGGTGGGTCTTAAAGGTGGATAGAGAGGGTGCTAGTCGGGTACTGAGGGGAAGGGCATTCCAGAGGTGTGGGGCAGTCCGTGAAAAAGGTTTAAGGCGGGAGAGGGCTTTAGATACAAAGGGGGTAGAAAGAAGACATCCTTGAGAAGAGCGCAAGAGTCTGGATGGTGCATAACAAGAAATTAGGGCTGAGATGTAAGGAGGGGCAGAAGAGTGTAAAGCTTTAAAAGTGAGGAGAAGAATGGAGTGTGAGATGCAGGATTTGATCGGAAGCCAGGAGAGGGATTTCATGAGGGGAGATGCTGAGACGGATCTAGGAAAGAGTAGAGTGACTCTGGCAGCAGCGTTTAGGATAGATTGTAGGGGAGACAGGTGAGAGGCAGGAAGGCTGGACAGCAGGAGGTTACAGTAATCAAGACGGGAGAGAATGAGGGCCTGAGTCAGAGTTTTAGCAGTTGAGCAACAGAGGAAAAGGCGTATCTTTGTTATATTGCGGAGGAAAAAGCAACAGGTTTTAGATATGTTTTGAATGTGAGGGGCGAATGTGAGAGAGGAGTCGAGTGTGACCCCTAGGCAGCGTGTTTGGGCAACTGGGAGAATGATCGTAGTTCCAACAGTAATGTGGAAGGAGGTAATAGGGCCAGGTTTGGGAGGAAGTATGAGCTCTGTTTTAGCCATGTTGAGTTTAAGGCGGCGGAGGGCCATCCAGGATTAATGGACTTCATGGTTTAATATTCAGTGTTCTACTGCCATATTCAGTGTTCTATATCACTCTGCTGTCACCCTCTGTGATATCATGTATGACTCTGTATGTGACAGACACAATTTGGTGACAGCAGAAGGGGGTGTTTGAAAATAGTGTCATTCTAACAAAGTTTTCCATGATGATCCACAAAGCTCCGTTATGTCACGGCAACGAGCGTCACTTTACCGGAATAGTTAACAGCAGTTAGCTTCCCTGACTTTAATTGGGATCCACAAAGCTAAATATATGCAAAAACTATGGGCGTTAGGGCCTTCATTTGCATATGGCTAACGCTGTGTCAGCCAGCTAACGTTGGGAAAGGACACCCTAGTGCTAGGTGGCAGTGACGCTGGTTCGCGCTAGCCATATTCTAAGCAAGATGCCAGGTATATATTACACTGCAATATATGCCATCCAAATTTAAAAAAATAGTAATGAACCACTTGGAAGTCATAGTGGCCATGATTGTATGGCTTATGCATGCCTTCATGGTCCCTAAGGTAGCCAAGGAGTTAACTACCCTACTACCTATTGTATGTCATAGCACTACAAATGCTATGGCATACAAGGAGTTAACCACACCCTTTAATTCCCCATGGCGGCCTAACCTCCCTCCCCGGGGCACCTACCCCTATAACGTGCAACCCCCTCCCCAACAAACCTCCACAGTACTGGTCATTAGGTGGCTAATAGTGCTAACTGCCAACCTCAACACAATATACAATAAGAGTTAAATTGCGAAAAAAAACACCATGACACATATGATGTGTGTGTGTGTGTGTGTGTGTGTGTGTGTGTGTGTGTGTGTGTGTGTGTGTGTGTGTGTGTGTTTCCACATGGAAAAAAAAACATTTAAATGGTTAAAATTAACCAATTGAGTATCAGTGGGCTATCTATGCTCTCTTAAGGAGAGCCTGGATAGCCACAATGCACGCAATTTATTTATAAAATGTTTTCCCAGGAAGTAATACAGTACAGTGAGAGTTACTAGTCTTGTCTTCAAGTATGTCCTGGGCACAGAGTTATAACGATACATGGTAACATTAAATTAACAGGGTTACACAGTCAATTCACAGACATTTCATGGACAGTTAGAGTTGGAAAATTGGGTACAGGGGATAAAAGTGCTGGTGAGTTTCAGATTGAAAAAGACAAGCTTTAACATTAATAAACATCTGCAAACAGCAGCAAATGGCTCACACCCTTTAACTGCCCTTCAGCTGCACCAAAGGCTATGGGGCGACACAGATGTGGACTGAAGGGGTTCAGGTTGAATGCAGCTGTGGTTTCAAAGTCGATTGTCCTCCTGGGTCATTAACATTCCAGATAGTGGGTCTGATAAAACACATAGCAGTAAGCAAACATAGATGTTAACCTTTAGCACGCTGGTTCTGTGCAGAGGGGAGCAGCTCTTGGGGAACCCTTTGGGGTGACACAGATGTAGACTGAAGGGATAGCTCAATAGGTACTCAATGGGTAGCTGAAATAAATCTTGGACTTACCCCATCCTACTTGATGGCCTCCATCTAATGGAAGGCAAAAAAAACAAGAAACAGCAAAAAGCCAAATCAATCAAGGCCTGATGGCCTATGTGTAATCCAGAGCCATCCGTGGCCTGACAATGAGGGATCCCTCAATCCTCTGTTACTTGAAGAGAAAATCACTGCAATAGCCTGCAAGAATACTCCTGATACCGCCAAAAGAGAGGGCAAAATGTGGTGTTCCTGTTATTAACCCAGCCACATGGAAGAGTGTCCCTTTCGGTTCTACAAGGATACGGATGAAGATGTCTCTTATGTAGGCTTCGAAATGAGATGCACTCACAAAACACCACTAGGATAGTGCAGCTGCCTGTACGCATCAAAAAGACAGGTCTCTATGATCATGAATATGATTGGCGGCAGCAAGAGCAGGACCAGCTGAACCCTGAATATTTCCGCCAGCTAATGCAACTTACAGAAAAACAGGGTGGATACAGTGAAACTGCTGAAGTTTCAAACAAAGGAGACCCCAGTATCCCTGATGGAACCGAGTCGTCTAAAGCAAAAAGACGGAAGAAGAAAAGAGGTTCTCGGATTACCATGGAGGTTGTAGACACGTCCGCAGATCACCCTGCGACATCAGAAGAGGACCGAGATGTCCTACGGCCTAGAGTGAATGGAACATTTGTCCCAGGAATAGCAGAATCTCCAGAGGGCCCAAAGCAGAAGTTGTGTACCCCAAAAAGGTGTCTGTCCGATTTTGACAGTGAGAAACCCTCAACAAACCATAACAGGGAAGCAGAGCCGGAAACATTAAGTGACGATCCCTTGACCAGCCCTAAAGATGCACTGCAAACTGTGAATGATTGTAAAATTAAATAGAAGCTAACGCCAAGCTACAGAGTGGTCTGCTCACACTCGCCTTTGACTGTGGGATTGTGATGAACATGGAGCGAACGCTTGCGTAGTAACTTTAAAGACCTGACGACTGAGCTGAAGACAGTAAACATTATTATTACCACCATGGTCAAAAAACAGACTGTAACAGGGGACTTATCCCTGTTCAGTAATGTTCCTTTAATCTAGCAGTGTGGTAGTTAATTACTAAACACCACCTGCCTGATTAGATTGTTTACAAAAAGCCTGCCTTTGAGACAGGAAGTGACTCTCTTTAGCTCTGACTGAGAGCTGACCTTTGGAGAGACAGAGCAGAGGTTCTTGAGTCCCAGGAGAGACTGACCAAAAGAAACCCAGATCTCTGGAGCTGACCAGTCTTGAGCTCTGCCAGCCACACAGCAGAGCTGATTGCAAGACACCATATAAGACTTCTAAACCTGGATGCTGATATTTTTCTGTGCACGCACGGGTGCGGTTCCAGGAGAGCAGAGAAGCTTACTCTACAGCAACTAAACAGATAAGACTTTCCTTATTAAGAGACTGCTTATATCTGCTTATTTTCATGTTATGTGTTTGGGCTGGGAAAAGCTTAACTAATGGAGATGTGAACTAATTGCAAGGATTTCACTAGAAATACTCCCAAGTGAATGGAAGCTTTGTTCCCCCCCTGTGTTTGGATAATTTCCCGATGAAAAGGAAAAGGCACAATAAAGCCCTATTATAATTTCACATTACAAACGTCTCCAAATTGTGTACCTCTGTGAACGTCCGTCTACACAGACCCACTCTGACAAATTTATTTCTGAGTCATAGCAGAAGCAGGGGGAGGCTCAAAAGAAGGTCCTCCATCTCAGTGTAGAGCTTCGACAATCTCAAAAGAAGTTTATTAGTCTCGTGCAGAGCTCAGAGGCTCTCGAAATGAGTTTGACAGCCTCAGTACTGAGCTCGAAGTCTCTCGGATAGAGATTTGCAGTCTCCATGCCAAGCTGGAAGTCTCCCAGAAAGAGTTTCACAGTCTAGGTACCGAGCAGTAGATCTTCCACAAAGAGGTCCATACTCTCCTCGCCAGGAGGTCAACAGTCTCTGGACAGAGTTGGACATAGAGCAGAATAAGATTTATACTCTCTACATAGAGCTGGATGCCTCACACCAGGAGATCAGTGGTCTCCATTCAGAACTGAAAAGCTTGAAAAAGGAATTTCACAGTCTAGCGGCAGAGCTGAAAGTCACTCAAAAAGCTGTGCGGATACGTCTTAGTACGGATCTTCAAGTCTCTCAGAGGGAGCTTCATGCCCTCAACCTAGAGTTAGAAGTCTCACGCCAGGAGAACTGAGGTCTCAACCCAGAAGTGCGTAAATGGAAGGAGGATTACGAGGAGGCCCTGAGGGTTATAGAGACTGTGGAAAGGAAAAATAGAAACCTGACAAAGGAGGTCTCATATCTGGCTGAACAAGACAATAAAGAGGTTGAGGAGAAGCAACAACTCCAACGAGGAAAGTTGGAAGCATAGTTGGCACTGGAAGAAGCAGAGGGTGCCCTTCACCAGGAAAAGAGCAAATCCCTG
Organism: Ascaphus truei; assembly: GCF_040206685.1. Classification (NCBI taxonomy): domain Eukaryota; kingdom Metazoa; phylum Chordata; class Amphibia; order Anura; family Ascaphidae; genus Ascaphus; species Ascaphus truei. The sequence continues at coordinate 48,322,526 of NC_134490.1, read as the reverse complement.
TGTCTGCAATTGGAAGTCTCTCAGATCACAGCAGACTCTGAAAGAGAGAAGAGAAGCATGTTAACCCTCCAGAAATATGTCCGAGATCTCATCCAAGGAAGGTTGGAGAGAGAAAGGTATCTATGCAAACGCTCTGCAGCGCTCATCATACAGGCTGCCTACAGAGGAACGAAAACTTGTCAGCTGTGTTGCCAGAATAAAGCAGCCTGCCTTCTCCAGTCAATTTGGAGAATGCAATGACAAAGAGAGAATTATGAACATTTGAAGCAATGTGTAATTTTACTCCAGTCAAATGTTAGGAAGTGTCTGCAGCAAAGATGCTACAGGAAAATAAAATAAGCTATTTGTGTGATTCAGTCCAGAGATTGGTCCTACATCACAACCAAGCAAGCTGTGCTTTGCTATGAGTGCATCCGCAATACCGTCTCAGTGCTACAACAAGCGGTCCATAAAACCCAGGGAAAAAGAACCGAATTCGTACTGAGACGAACAATACATATTCAGTCCTGTTACATGTCCCACGGTGCCCGAGCCAGTTTCCTCACGATGAAAATAGCCACTTTAAAGATTCAGTCTTTGGCGAGATTAAGACAGAACAGTGTCTGTGATCCCACCCTAAATATGCAAACATAGTTGCCCACTCTTTTTTACAAGGGAAAAAGGCACAAGACTACAGGCTTTCGAACTGCAAAAAGGAGTACAACAAAAAGACTGATGTACTGTAATTTAGGGATTCTAAATCCACCACAAATGACTCTTCTATGGAAAAGGGGGTTGTACTTTTTGCGGGTAAGCCTGTGATGGATAAGGAAGCTGTTTGCCGGTGTCCCCCGGTATGAAAGGAGCTCCTGTAGAATAAAACTTCAGGCATGGCTATAGCAATGTATTGTGGGTTAAAAACAGGTGCTTAAGGACTGTGTATGTGTTTACAGGAAAATGCTTATATCCTACTACTGTAGCTTAACCACAGACCTTGTTGTAACTGTTTTCTTTGAATATGTGAACAGGGAGATATATGCGAAAGGTGAACAGGAAACCACAAGTCAGTTTTCATGCTTGAATGGTGTAAACATGTTTTTGTTTTGTCTATTTTTCTAGCTTGTCTTCTCTGCAAGAACATATGCTAATTTGTAGTGAGTAACTGTGTAACTGCCGAAACCGCAAGTAACCGCCCAGTGACAGGAGGATGTGTAACTTTGATCACGCCTCGTTCTTCTGCCTGCTATAAAATGTAGATGTAATAAAGGATAAGATTAGTGCCTATGTTAAGCAGACAGGTCTGGCTGTACATATTTTTTTCTTGCTGTAGCTACACAATAATAAAAAGTCTCTGATAGACTTTTACCCTAAAATATCAGAGTGGAGTTTTGTTTCTTCCACGCTCCCAAACGGCGCTACTGCAGTAGCGAAACCCAGCCAGGCATCACTTGGGCATTCCCCAGACATTGAAGAAGCGGTCATCTTAGAAAAATGATTAGTCAAGAAACTGAGGCCCAAGACAATAAGTCTACCGACTACCAAACTGAGATGCCCGTGGGTCAATCAGAGTGGATAAAAACTCTGCCCAGGTTGACTACAGCTGTGGCTAGCCCAAGCTACCCACAAACGGGGGAGGTAAGTGGCAGGACCTTAACCCCTGTCTAAAAGGGCTCCAAATAGGAACAAAAACACAAGAAAACAGCGCAAAAACGCACATAGTGAAGTACACAAAATGTGGTTTAACAATAAAAAGGTAAGTAATCTGCGTACATCAGATAAGTTGAATAAAAGCATTGACTGTGATAAACACAGAGGTTACCAGTCAGCAGGTAAGTACACGACAGGGGGTCATCTCATAGCGATGGTATGGGGATCGTCACGGCTCGTCTGTGGCGGTGGCCTCTCTCACTAGTGGCAGCAAAGATCCGTCTCGGAGCTGGCGTCCCTTCTATCAAGATGGTATCGCTCCGGTCAGGTATATACCAGGGAACAGAAGATGAGAAGTCGTTCCGAATGTGCATATAGACGGGTTACCCGTGTGACACAGAGCAGTGGGAAATCCGAGTAGAAGCTGTGCATGTAGTAGACCAGTCAATGACGTCACTGTTACTCGTGCAACCTCCTCCACGGGGCGTTGCGTACACAGAGCGTCAGACGCGATACCGGTACACACCGAGTTTCACAAGGGATCACAGGCTAGGAAATTACAGAAAAGTGACAGTCCTACGCGTTTCTAAGTGGCAATGCAATGCTACTTCTTCCCTGAGATCCCCATACCATCGCTATGAGATGACCCCCTGTCGTGTACTTACCTGCTGACTGGTAACCTCTATGTTTATCACAGTCAATGCTTTTATTCAACTTATCTGATGTACGCAGATTACTTACCTTTTTATTGATAAACCACATTTTTATGTACTTCACTATGTGCGTTTTTGCGCTGTTTTCTTGTGTTTTTGTTTCTTAGTGCAGAGGGTGTGAGACACTCTATTGATACGGCTGCAGACGCTAAACCTATTCACCTCTTACGGTTGTGTATTTATCACATTTTTATTAACTTTATGTTTTGGATATATGGGTATGCACTCCCTTTTTAAGTCACTGACTGTGTCCTAATACAGTGAAGTTCTATTAGCTGTGCACTTATCACCTATTTTTTCTGTTCTCCAAATAGGAAGCCTGATGAGTCAAGCAGGGAGTTAGTTTATTGCAGCTACAGACAATTAACCAGTCTCCACCTTGCACATCAGACAGGTAGGAAAGCTTCCTTCTTGACCTGGAGGGGATCACTCTAGCACATGGGAGGTGTTTGCTAACAAAGAGGGATCCCAAGGAACCAGTCCCTCTATTTCACTGTTTCAGGATACAGCAGTCACTGAACCTGCCAGAGGTTGTCCGCTCACCTAAGATACCAGATACTGTTTTGGGGTGAAAAAGACCCTTATAACACTTGTCCAAGTGATGCAGAGGCTTGTATATTAATTGTTCCATCACCCTATTTGTCTTGCACAGTATGTAATACACTAATATAGACAGCCCCAATACCAATTAACCCTCCCCCCCCACCCCTCACATAAGCTTGATAAAATATATGACATCAGATGATATATTTTGATGTGAATCTAACTGTGCACATATTTTGTCAGCCGGTTGCCCACCTTGGACAAGTGTTATAAGGGTCTTTTTCACCCCAAAACAGTATCTCCTTACAGGAGACCAGGTATTAGACCACCACGGAGGAAATTACAATTATTCCTCCGCATTTAGCCCTCAGTGAGATTCAGTACCCAGTGGGCTGTCATTGACTGACTATTTACTAGTGAGAGATACCTGGTTACTTTAAAGCACAACAATATCACTTTGTAGGCTAGTGGTGATTTGGGGAAGAAAACTCTCAAAGGGGTTTTCTCTAGTGCTTTAGCTTAACCCTATCAGTTAACACACAGCCAGGGAACTGCCAGCTGTCTTTGCACCAATCACGCATATAGCGGATGAATACAGCATTTTATAGCTAATGATTACATATTTTTGATCCACTCAAAAAGGGACAGAACGGTTTTCTGAGCAGTGGCCCGATGACGGCCCTAGTCCTATATTAATAGGCAGCTGTATAATAGCAAAGGATCCCGAATATCCATAAGGGTTCCCCATATGTTCTATCAACCTAACTTACCAGAGTTACGTTACTAATGACAGTCACGTACTGTTTGACATATATCCTATTTTAAATCCCATTTTTTTATTTATTGGTACAAATAAAGTATTTTAAAACATTCACTATACATTTAGATGTGAAATAGAGTGCTTATACTGTATACTAGGTTTCTTTTCTCTCTCTATGCACTTGAGTTGTTCCACACCTATTTTGCACTAACATTCGTTAAAGTTAACGCCAGGCCATTTAAGTATTAAGACAGTACTTAACAAGCTTTAAAAATTCACATTGGCACTTAACAAGATGTGTATGCCTCTTTAAGTCTGTAACAGAGCTGTGTGGACCTGCTCCTCAGTTTCTTTAGCAGAGATGTATCCCCTGTGTTAGAAGTATGTATACTGCTAAGTAATGCAGTTACATTGCATCTCTCTGCCATCTCTGGAGAGCTCAAAGGTATGTGAGATTGCATTGGTATCTCTATAATACCCAGAATATACTGTAACATATATAACATATATAACATCAGCAAAGTGCACACATGGGGGGCTATACACTAAGCAGTGATAACTGCTTTTAAGTGAGATAAATTACTTTTAAGACCGATACTGCCTGCTGCGCGATTCACAAAGCAGTGATAAGAGCGCAGTATTACTCTTAAAAGGCTTTTTTTCACCCCCAAAAAATCTGTGAAAAAAAAGTTGTCCGATCAGGCCAAAAATGTCAAACCTGGCGTTTATTGCCAGTCAGCGCGGTTCATAAAGCAGTGATAAGTGAATCGCACTGTAAAAACTCAGCATTTCTTTTCACCAGTTAAAGGGTGAAAAGACACCCGGGGGCCCTCGGTGGTCCCTGCGGGTGTTCGGGGGTCCCCACTGGCCTGCGGTACCAATCCTGTGCCCAAAAAAACACAACATTCAATTATTTTAAATAAATACACCACCCTAACCTCCCCCCCCCCCATGCCCCCTAACAGATACAGTACAGTAATCTGCAAAATTACTATTATCCAGATATGGATAATAGTGCATTTGCCCATTTAAAATACAACATTAAGCAGCAGAAATAAAGTAAATAAAACTTGAACTCACCCCTGCCAGGCTGCCACGATGAAGGCTGTCCTCATCCTCATCCTCATCACTGTCCCACCGTTGCCATAAACAATGCAATCAAAAATACAATCTAATGTCACCTAACCCCTTAATCACCTTAGTGAATCACCTGGGGGGTGTGGGGAATCTAGGCTTTGCTAGGTGCCAGGCACCCGCTTGGATGAGCTTACCCTGACCGGGATATACACACGGTTCTCCTGGTCCTCTTTTCAGCTTCAATTCCTAGTCAAGACCGCTACGTTCGATTTGTAGAACTTGGACACAAAAGACGGAACTTAGTCTCTGCGAGGCAGACTTTCCTAGCTTCACAATGAAGCCAGTTGCTCTGCTATTTGCAACAGAGCAACTTTGAAAGGCCCGCCTTAGCTTCATCGACACAAGTCACGGGATGGTCTTGTTCCCTGCCTCGGCCATCTCCTTACATACACTCCACTAAGCTATCCTTAGCATGGAGGTAGGAGGAGCAACCAATCAGAGCATGGAATTCTTATACCACTACCCAGTAGAAACAGGGGCTGGTCTCTTGGCTGACGTTAGAGGAGAAGGCATGCCAAGCCGGCTTGAAAAGCTGGGTGAGCGGGAAATATGAATTAGCCAATGAGAGAAGCGCCTATGAGCTGTATCTCCCCCATCTAACTCATTGCCACCCACTGGGCAGGCTCCGCCAATTCTAGGAGACTCTAAAGGTATCCACACAGGGTGCCCTTTGTTCTCCGGACCAGGGCAATCGCCCATCCTCACCCACCAGATGGTTTTCTCACCTCTGGACATCCTCTCCTCTTTGAACTACGGACTCGACTCAGACTTGCTGGCACCTTAAACAGATGCCCTGCCCCTGGCTGACCGCATAGAGCCTTATAATAAATGTATAAAACACAGAAAACATATTTTAATACATGGGGGATTTTGGGTGACTCATGACTGTAAGGGAAGTAGCTAGGCGGTGGAGTTGAGGAGCGCAGATATCACCAAAAAATGAAAAGTAGAAAACATATGATAGTGCAGATAGTCTGGAATGGGAATGGTATATGCCAGAGATGTTCTATGAGATGTACACTCACATTTCAAAATATTGAATAGAGCCGTTCCAAATTCAGTTTGGTATATTGGTGCTGGATGGGGTTGATCAGGTAAGGTCTGGTCACTGGTCCTCAGTAGCATGAAACTCTCAGATGAAAATAAAACAAAGGGTACATACTATAGGGTACTGGCATGTAATACTAAAGGTGCGGTCAGTTTCTCTGATCTCTGCTGTCTTGCAGAGTCCTCTGTGGTCCGGCGTCTCCCCATCTGTAGCACTTCCGGTCTCCTGGTGTCATCACTTTCGGTGATTGGAGCACGAGGGGTCACTAACTTTTCATGCAAAGATACCTGGTCCCTGGCTTATAGTGCTAGGTAGCTGCTAGGGACCAACAGAGCCCAAGGGTGACCAGAAAGCTTAACCTTTATTATATAGCCTGGTTACCCTTGCCCGTCACATTGGTCCTCTGGAAGGCAGGGAGCAGACAGAGGAAGCAGATGCAGGCTCCGGGAGCCCCTTCCCTTCCTATTACTTGGTGCTCTGGAAGGCAGGGAGCAGACAGAGGAAGCAGATGCAGGGTCCAGGAGCCCCTTCCCTTCCTATTACTTGGTGCTCTGGAAGGCAGGGAGCAGACAGAGGAAGCAGATGCAGGTTCCAGGAGCCCCTTCCCTTCCTATTACTTGGTGCTCTGGAAGGCAGGGAGCAGACAGAGGAAGCAGATGCAGGTTCCAGGAGCCCCTTCCCTTCCTATTACTTGGTGCTCTGGAAGGCAGGAAGCAGACAGAGGAAGCAGATGCATGTTCCAGGAGCCCCTTCCCTTCCTATTACTTGGTCCTCTGGAAGGCAGGGAGCAGACAGAGGAAGCAGATGCAGGGTCCAGGAACCCCTTCCCTTCCTATTACTTGGTGCTCTGGAAGGCAGGGAGCAGACAGAGGAAGCAGATGCAGGTTCCAGGAGCCCCTTCCTTCCTATTACTTGGTGCTCTGGAAGGCAGGGAGCAGACAGAGGAAGCAGATGCAGGGTCCAGGAACCCCTTCCCTTCCTATTACTTGGTGTTCTGGAAGGCAGGGAGCAGACAGAGGAAGCAGATGCAGGTTCCAGGAGCCCCTTCCCTTCCTATTACTTGGTGCTCTGGAAGGGAAGTGAACATCAACATTTCCCAAGAAAACAAAAACTGCCGTAGTGATGGTTACACTTGTTTAAGCCAATTATCGTTTTGTTGTTTAAAACAAATGTTTGTATTGCAGTTGCTTTGAGCTCTAGATAGGACTGAACTGGAAAGCTTAAATAAAGCCATTTTATTGCCCTATTAAAAACTAGTATAATGTATTTTAGGACAATTGCATAAACCACCCCACCAAAAATAAGAATGAAACTGTTTGAAAAATTGAATATTACATTTATACAACACAGTGTATTGATTAGACCAGCGGCGCGCAAACTGGGGGGAGCGCCCCCCGGGGGGGGCGGGAGAATTTCTAGGGGAGGCGCGGGCTGTTACAGAGGCTCCGCACTATTCCCCACGGCATTTAAATTAAATGCAGGGGGAAGCGTGAGGCCTCTGTAGCTCACTTACCTGCTCCCTGTCGGGTCTTCTGTGACACATCGCCATGGCAACGCGCGTCAAATACTGCGGCGGGGTCACGTCATGTGACGTCACATGGCCCCGCGACGTCATTTGACGCAGAGTTGTTGGAGAAGTGGGCGCGAACGCTGCGGCTCCCGGGCAGGGAGGCGCAGCTCAAGACGTTTACGCACCCCTGAATTAGACGGTTGGATTAAGCATGCGCTCCCAAACCACCCTTATGTGTGTGGTCAAAAGAAGTATAATATTTAATAGTGACAATATAACTACTGTGACTAGTGATTATCAAAGTGTTACAACCATCTGAATACATTATAGTGAAAAGGCAACATATATAAAAAAAAATATTATAATACATAAAATTGCTGCTCAAACCCTCAAGACGAACTGTTTCCAAATTCCTCAAGTGTAATTGTTTTTCCAAGCATGGGGGAGCCCAAGGTATACCAAAAAGAGACAACAGGATAACCAATAGTGCAATATGTTAAAGAGGCAATCCAAGCAGCACATTACAAAGAGAAAATATATATGTGTATATATATATATATATATATATATATATATATATATATATATATATATATATATATATATATATATATATACACAGCCTTTGATTAACTTTATTGAAAACTAATTACCTAAACTACCGATCAATTTGTTCTCCTGTAGTGGTTCAGCAAAGATCTGTGTAACTCAGCAGCTACAATGTATTCTTGCAACTGGATTGAAAACTGGTTGAAGGATATTGAGTTGGTCGTAAATTGAACTTTTTCAGATTGGGCAAATGTTCTGAGTGGCGTACCTCAGGAATCGGTCCTGGGACCCCTGCTTTTTAACTTGTTTATTAATGACCTTGATGTTGGAATAGAGAGCAACGTCTCCATCTTTGCTGATTACACTAAATTGTGTAAGGTAGTAAAATCAGAACAATTTATCTCCAGAAGGACTTGGAGAGACTGGAAACTTGGGCAGGTAAATAGCAGATGACATTTAATACAGATAAATGTAAGGTTATGCATTTGGGAAACAAGAATAAATAGGCGACTTACAAATTAAATGGGGATAAATTGGGAGAATCCTTGATGGAGAAGGATTTAGGAGTGCTTGTAGACAACAGGCTTAGCAATAGTGCCCAAAGTCATGCAGTAGCTGCAAAGGCAAACAAGATCTTATCTTGCATTAAATAGGAATAGATGAGAGGAAGTAAATATAATTATGGCCCTCTATAAAGCATTAGTAAGACCACACTTTGAATGTGGAGTACAGTTTTGGGCACTAATCCATAGAAAAGACATTATGGAACTAGAGAGAGTGCAGAGAAGAGCCACCAAATTAATCAAGGGGATGGACAATCTAACTTATGAGGAGAGGCTAGCTAAATTAGATTTGTTTACATAGAAAAGAGGCGTCTAAGAGGGATATGATAACTATATACAAATATATTCGGGGACAGTACAAGGAGTTTCAAAGAACCATTCCTCCCAAAGGGCAATATAAAGGACACAGGGTCATCCCTTGAGGTTGGAGGAAAGGAGATTTCACCCGCAACAAAGGAAATGGTTCTTTACAGTAAGGGCAGTTACAATGTGGAATTCATTACTCATGGAGATTGTAATGGCAGGTACAATAGATATCTACCCCTTTTGTATCTAAAGCCCTCTCCCGCATTAAACCTCTCACTGACTGCCCCACACCTCTGTGCAGTGGCGGATTTCCCAATAGGCCTTAAAGGCGTGGGCCAAGGGCAGCAAAATTTGGGGGCGGCAAAAATATCCGCCCCCATAAAACAGATGCCATGCTTTCAGGCCTATCGGGCCTTATGGGAAGGCACTTACATCTGGCGGCCACCTCCTTGCTGCCGCCCTCCTTCTCCTTCCGAAAACCAGCAGCATCAAATGATGCCACGGACATCACCAACGGGACATCGCGCCGTCAAATGACTTCATGATGTCGCATTACCATGGCAACGTGATGTCCGCGGTGTCATTTGACGCTGCAATTTGGAATGAGAAGGAGGTCGGCAGCAAGGAGCCGGTAACCACATGGAAGTGCCTAGGGGTGGCGCATCTTACAATCCGCCGCTGCCTCCGTGTGGGCGCTTTCAGGGTCTCAACCATTCTGCGTCTCACCGTCTCACACTTCCAGTATCTTTGGTGTATAAGATAAGCTGCAACTCATCTCTCTGAAAACCCAGACTCTACGCGTTTCGCCTGGAAATGGCTTCCTCAGGAGCCTGACTCCTGAGGAAGCCATTTCCAGGCGACACACGTAGAACATTTAAACATTTATACAACACAACATTGTCATACATTGAATCATTTTTTAAAGTTTATTTTCATGTGAGGTCTTGAAAATGATCTTTCAAGAGGAATTGCATAGAAGATAAAAGAAAAACTAAAAAGTAACAACTAAAATATATGATTGGAATTACAGCTTATCTTTTATCTGGGAAGTTTGTGTCATGATGAAAAAAAGTTTGAAATTCAGGATGATTGGAACAGGATCCTCTGACTTAACCTAATGAGATACATGTTGAGAGCCTGTCAGCCTCAAGGGACAAATGATGTGTAAATAAGACAACTGACCAATAAGGACACTGAAGGGGGATATTTATTAAGGATCCTGAGACGCAATCATTATGACTCCTGACAAAGCCGAATCCATGCGAAACGCATTGAGTTGTCACTGCCACTGCCGCCATTGCTGTTCGCCTGCTGCCTGCTGAGAATCAGCGTCCATCCGTGCTAACCCGTGCATGCGTTCCATGCATTCCATTGCCGTCATGTTCCAATCGCCGGAAGTGACGACACCAGAAGACCAGAAGTGTTACAGACGTGGAGACCCCAGACCACAGAGGACTCTGCAAGACAGCAGAGATCAGAGACTGACCGCACCTTTAGTAAACCCTTACGGATTATGTGTGTTTTTTCTCATATTTGATTCATCTTCCTAATACCCATAGATCGCACTATAGTATGTTCCCTGTGTTTTGTATCTGAAAGCTTAATGCCACTGAGGACCAGTGACCAGACCTGAGCTGATCAACTTACACCCCATCCAGCACCAATATACCAAATTGAATTTGAAACTGCTCTATTCTTTATTTTGAAATGTGAGTGTACATCTCATAGAACATCTCTAGCATATACCATTCCCATTCCAGACTGTCTGCACTATTGTATGTTTTATATTTTTTCATTTTTTGGTGATATCTGCGCTCCCCAACTCCACCGCCTAGCACTCCACAGAAGAGGATTCCAGACCAGCCTCTAAAAGGGTTTTGAGCTAAATTTCGTACTATCATTTTTTGGGGCACTGTATTAATATATTTTATTATAATATATTTATATCACATTTAATATATCTCATATCCCACTTCCTGATAAGAGCGCCTTATTCACTTTTCTATTCTTCAAATAGCATGTAGCCAGTATATATACAGAGAGAGGGGGTGTATCCTGTTTGCACATACATTTAGGGAGTTACCAGCAATTGGTACAGAGACCCATAGTATCCGTCAGTAACAATCAGAAGGTAGAGTCAGTAACCCACTCCAATCCTACCCTCAATACAATAAATAGGTAGGACAACCTGGGTAGATATAGCGTATGTGTTATTGTAGCCAATTGTGAGCATGTATAATATACGTGTGTGTTAAAACTCACAATCAAATGGGCATACTACATAACCACCTCAATGAACACTGTGTCATATAAATTAAACAGTGACTACAATGGTACCCGCGCTCCTGTGCGAAAAGGAGCTGCACTGAGACATAAAATGACAATGTAGCATGGGGCTCAAAATGCCCGGTAACCGCTATACTGGCCATATGGAGGAAAGCTCAGGTCGCCACTCCCCTGGGCGTCACCATCGTGATGTCAATCGATTCCCCAACGCCATTTTGCGTGACGCGTGCGCTTCATCAGGAGGATGGAGTCATATGGTCATTATTGATAAATCCACAGCGAGTGCAAATTGTAGGATCTTTTTGGACCCTCTTGGGTCTTTTTGTAAAAATCAGAGTGTGTGTCATTAAGATGGAATTAGTAAGGACTGTATAGGTATTATATAAGAGAGAGGTTATTATAAAGTACCCTGGGCTGGACACGCACTGCATTCAGGGGCAATCATTTAGAGCAAGGCATCCATTGCAATGAATGTGCATTAAAAGTGATGTTTAATATACATGTAGCCCCCACCCCCCTTGTGGACTACTAGTTAGTATAAGGAGTTAACAGCATTAATGGATTAACTGTGTGTGGTCACTCGGGTTACTCCTCTCCTCTCCTGTGATGAAAGATGACTGAAAAAAGGGATTGCCACTCCTTTATATGTCTTGTGACATGAAGGGTATATATATATATATATATATATATATATATATATATATATATACCCGATGTTCTAGAAACTGGTTCCTCAGAGTTCAAGCTGAAGCCTCACCATAAGTGCTATGAATAGGTTTGTGTGTATAATTATATGTATTAAGGCTGTCCTGTCACCATTTATTGCTTTCAGTGAAGGAACGTTTCCTATATAGTTAGAGCTGATAGTAATGGCCCAAGATTGTTCTCTGGCCAGAAGAGGAGTAAGTATGTGCTCAGCAGGGAGTTCTCAGAGAAGACGCTCCAGAGGACAATCTGATCGGCCCCACCGGATGCACTGAAATGGAATAGTGATCCCAGAGAATAGTGTGTGTCCCAACAAGGCTCCACCTGAGATAGGGCATTATATACACTATGCGGGAGATTTCCAATCTGACCAATACTAAGTGAAACAAGCATAAGTATCTCCCCAGCGTATGTCAGATCTACCAGGGGAAGAAGCACAGAGTAACCATATTATTTGACACCAGTTGATGTCTGAAGTATAGTCTGTCTGTTATATGGCAAGTATTATAAATGACTGTGAATAAAGCTCTGGTTTGTACTATAAAAGTTCATGGTGCCCATCATTATTCTATCTGCATATCACGCCCAGCCTGCATGGATCCAGCACCCTGACAGGTATTAGAGACTAAGCCCAGCCTGCATGGACCCACCACCCTGACAGGATATTAGGGACTAAGCCCAGCCTGCACCGACCCAGCACCCTGACCAGGTATGAGAGCCTGAGCTCTGCCTGCACCGACCCAGCACCCTAACAGGTATGAGAGCCTGAGCCCTGCCTGCACCGACCCGGCACCCTAACAGGTATGAGAGCCTGAGCCCTGCCTGCACCGACCCGGCACCCTAACAGGTATGAGAGACAGAGCACAGCCTGCACTGACCCAGCACCCTAACAGGTATGAGAGCCTGAGCACAGCCATGTATATATCCAACTAGATATAAACTCCTTTGGAACCGGGCAAGGAGAGTTATATACAAATAATATATAAATGTAAATCTATTACCTTGCAGGGATTTAAAACTATGAAGATATTTTTATTGACGGTACTCAGTCTGCTGTCCCTATTCAATAAGCTGTCAAATGAATGAGACTGAAATCTCCGCCAGCACTGAAAAACGGGTTCACAATAATAAAAATGTTTGAATACCATGGCTCTGAATATAGCATTATGTTATTAGCAAGAATCTGTCCTCATTGCCGCCCACTAGGAAGTTGCTGAGGTTTTGTATTGCTTGATCTGCCTAATAGAATCCCTCTGCTCTATGGTGCTGGCAGTGCTCCACTTCCATGGAGTCCCTGGCGGGCCTAGTACTGCTCTATCGGTGATTAACCCCCTTACCTCGGGGTGGCCTGCCACAACATGGCCATCTGGATGAGAACCAGTGATGGACCGGCCTGTGGGGTGGGTCAACTGTGGCCTGTGAAGATCCTTTCTTCTCATAGCCCGTCTCACATAATATCTTGGAAGTAGTGCCAGGCCATCCTGGTGGGACTCTAATTACACGGGATACTTTCCCTAACTGAATACAATAAGAGAGAAGGTTAACCTATCCTATACATAGGCGCTTACATACCTATACACAGTGAGATCCCTCTTCTTCAGCTCCACCTGAGATCTGATCTTCTAGAAGCGTCCCCTCTCTATTTATAGACTAATTTGATGTCACTGTATCCAGGCAGAAAAGGGGCGGGCTTATCTTCTGCTGAATCACCAGAGCACCATGTGATAGAGAAGGGGGTGTTACTCACAGATTTTACCCCTTAAGACCCTATTAATCACAGAGGATGGTTACAATCAAGTAGTCCATACAAAAACTATTTAACCTGTACAATGCCGGGTGGTCTGGCAGCAGCAGAGGGCCACCGGCTCTTCCAGGTCATGTGATCGTTCCAGTAGCAATCCCATGACCATGTCAGCTCTCGGAGGCCGGAAACGGAGGTGGAAGGGGTTCCACTTTCATTTCATTCTCACTGGCCCAAATACACCCTGGGAAACAAGCGCCCATGACATGCAGTACCTGGTGTGTTATAAGGGGCTCAGGCATGACAGGGCTCGTGCCATGCTAGGCACTGTAAAGGTAACATTGCTATATCTCTGCCATCATAAGCTGCTTAAAATGTGAGCGTGACGTCTGTAACTAGGGGAAAAAGGGGAAAGTTAAGGTAACGTGTAAAAGAATCGTGAGTGGGTGCGGGCTTCATTGTCACAGTGCAGGTTGGGACATCGTGTTTGCGTTTGGTGACTCCACCAATCTCAACAAAGCTGTTGTTTTTCTTTCCCTGTCAAACCCTCCTGTTCCTCCTCACTGACTGGGCGGCTTCTCTGTTTGTGATGTAAACACAGAGCTAGCACTTCGCTCTCAGCTTGCTCTGGGGACGGGAGAGAAAGACTGAAGTTACCCCTGTAGCTCCAGAAATATTGACACATTTATATAAACAAGACTTCAGCAATCCTAAAACAATTGCGTTTATGTTTCATTTTAATCCACCCTTTTTTCTTTTTTTTTGCCCTTTCTCCATCTTCAGTTTCACTTGTAAACCTGCTGTACTGTACTGAGCTTCTCTCTGGTCATCTCCTTTTACACATGATCCTACTGAGTACATATATCTCTTCACCTCCCACTAGGCTGCTTGGATCGTAAGCCTTGTAGGGCAGAAACTCCGTGGCACATTAATTCCACGTATGTCTGTATGTATTAATTGCGTATTTCTCTGTTTAATTTACAGGATGTATCATTTATTTTGTCCAGCGCTGAAGGAACTGAATATGCAGCATTACACTGTATCACAAAATCTCATGTTCAATTCTATAACATACCCAGAGGTGGAACTATGGGGGGGTAGGCAGGTGGCCCGGGCACAGCCACTTAGGGGACACAAGTCGGGCTGGCAGTGATGGGTGGCGATGGCCGAGAAGGAAGGTGGAGGAGGGGGGCGGATAGTGGTGTCTGCTGCCAGAACGGGCTCTGATTCATCCAATATGTAGGGACTAGGGACTTTTACCTAGGGGCGGGGAGAGAGAGCAAGAAAATGGGGGATGGAGGGGAGAGCAAGAAATGGAGGATGGAAGGAGGGAGAGCAAGAAATGGATGGAGGGGTGCAAAGATACCTAGTTCCTCATCTGAACATGCCCATTGGTTTTTCAACACTTGCATGGAAACCCAGGATCCACACTTAATGTTCTTCAAACAGTGTCTGTTAGTAATAAGACATGATGGCCCTTTCCTCTGTCGCTCTACTGCTAAAACTCTAACTCAGGCCCTTATTCTCTCCCATCTTGACTATTGTAACCTCCTGCTGTCCGGCCTTCCTGCCTCTCACCTGTCTCCCCTACAATCTATCCTAAACGCTGCTGTTAGAATCACTTTACTCTCTCCTAAATCTGTCTCAGCGCCTCCCCTGCTGAAATCCCTCTCCTGGTTTCCTATTAAACTCTGTATCACACACTCAATTCTCCTCCTCACTATTAAGGCTCACTCTTCTGCCCCCCCCCCCCCCCCCTTACATCTCAGTCGTAATTTCTTGCTATACAACTCCTGCCTCTTGTATTCTGCTCAAGGATGTCTTCTGTCTCCCCCTTTGGTATCTAAAGCCCTCTTCCGCCTAAAACCTTTCTCACTCACTTTCCCACACCTCTGGAAGGCCCTTCCCCTCAATATCCAACAAGCACTCTCTCTATCCACCTTTAGGACCTTTCTTAAAACATACCTCTTTAACAAAGCATATGGGTAGCTCCGTGGCTGATACTACACATCTCATATGCACTGCCCTTGACATCTTACAGACGCACTTACCAGAACACCCTCCTGCACTCTCTGTACGTTCTTCCTACTTACACCTTAGATTGTAAGCTCTTTAGGGCAGGGACTCCTTTTCCTATTGTTTTATGTCTGAAGCGCTTATTCCCATAATGTGATCTAATATGGTCACGTGTATTACTGCTGTAAAGCGCTATGTACCTCGATGGCGCTATATAAATAAAGATATACTGTACATACATACCCTTCATTAGACAGCTCTAATTCGCATACCACACAGTCATCCTGGCCATTAATGGACAGACAGAGGCACAGTATTGGGGAATTGAGCAATAAGCAGAATGCATTTAGCTCCCTAACTGCATTAGAGCTGTTACATGGCAGAGCTGAGAGTGTTTCCCTGAGCTCCTGAAATGGCACAAAGAAGAAATTAATGGTCTGAAAAAATAAAACATTTCAGAGCTGCCGCACAGATCTCAGTGTATCTGCGTTATCGAGCACAGAGGAGGCAACTGTTAGAACAGCGTTACAGCATACACATCACTATAATCGTGCTCCATGAGTTGTGATATGTCCGGGCAGGTGGCATCTCATGTAACCTGTATGCAAAAATATGACGGAGATAAGAAGTCCCATCTTTTTATTGTATTTGGTAGAAACCTGTTGAAGACTTGGAGAAGACACGGTGTAAGGGTTAAGGGGTCTTCAATGTGCAGTGTTCATTTCCAGTCTGTGAGTTACTTACTTTCTGTGTGATCCTGAGAAAATGGCTTTACTACCTGTGCCACAATTCATGCACCTAATATTGGGTTGGTATAATATATCACCCCCTTTGGGAGCTGCTAATTTGGGATGTGTTTTTCAGGATCTCAGACCAGAGATGGCTGCATGTATTTCATTGAAGTGTCACTGTAGAGAGCTTTGTAAATATAAATATTAATATAAATGCAAAATATAATCTGTAACTTGCTGAACACAGACTCCAGCTGTCTCAGCTCAGCCAATAGGCTTATCCATAGCTATTTCTAGCTTTGTGTGCAGATGTTTTTTGCTAAGCATCGCACACCTAAGCAATGCAGGCCTGCGCAACACAATTTCATGTCATTCTACAACAGGTGAAACATCACACAGAGTTTATGGGGTTATTCATTAAACTGCAATAATACAGTTCACAGCAGTATTGCACAGAAACTCCCATTTAAATCATTAGGAGTTTCCGTACAATTCTGCCTCAATCATCACTATCACAGTTTAATGAATAACCTATGTTACAGATATAAAGATTCTGAGTGACAAAGTGTAAATGAGCACAACAGGTGTGTCACTTTTAGCGTGCCTCAATACAAGACAGTTTTAAGAAGGATGTTTAGCAGAATCCTGAATGAAGGAAGTGCAAAGAAAACAAACAACAAGGGGAGCGCGGTTAAAATAGTGTCACTAGAATAATTACTTTGGAAAATTGGAGGTAGACTGGTTAGCTAGCTAGCCAGACTTACCTAGCACCACCTTAGTGCGCAAGGGTTCTAACTGAACCACAGTCAATGCACTTAAGGTTGTGCAGCTTAATTAGGAATGGGTGGGTGAGAGAATAAAAAAAATATATATATATATATATATATATATATATATATATACATGTATACTCACACAGGCTTGTGTGAGCACTGGTGCAGCGGACAGTGGACCTTGAAGGCGTGCATGAGAATTGTGATTCACGCAAGCGTCCTCTGCTTATGGTAATATTTTTATTACATCACTAGAAGCTTATTGAGAGAGAGCGCCCAGGTACTTTCTGTCGCCTTAAGGAAGTGCAAATCCAGAAAAAACATCTAGAGACAGAGTATTTACCATTCCTTATGCTTCGGCCTCATCTCGCTCTGTATTTTGAAGCTGAAAATAGGTTACAAACCAGACACATTCCTGTGATGAGGATAAAAAAAAAGTGACAAGATACCACTTCATATCAAAATCATGTCAACGTTTAAAGAAAAAAACAATCATTCAAACCAGCCATAATCCATCAGACCGGGTGCTTTTATTAAGAAACAAATTGTTCAGCAGAATGGGAAGATATGATGGAGTTTGCAAAAAATTAAATAACAAGTGATACAGTACTCTGTATGTTTCTGATACATACAAACCCTTACTGCCCCACAGAGTAATGCAACATTTTCTCAAGGAATGCACTGCAATAGCCTCCGGCACTGCAGGGGTTAAACTGTGAGGTAGATTGGCAGATATAAACATAATGGTTTAATGCTCCCCTATATTGTGTATAAATCCCGTTCCTATCACTCATTATTAACAATACAGATGTCTTCATCCCAGCTAATTACAAGATCAGCATCTTCCTTCCTTATTAAAAGAGCAGTCCATGAAACTGTATTAAAACAAAAAAAATGCCATTTCTGGGTGTGTGTATCGTATCTACTTTGATATGCTCCCCGCAATAATCCCTCTTTACTTTGTATTGAGGTTTTTTGCAGGAGTGATAAAAATGACTGACAATTTGTCTGCAGTGGTTTTGATGCCTATTGATTTAAGTGCATATGATACCATAATAAAATGATCATTTTTGAAAGGCTTTGATGTGTCAGAACTCTAAAATAGCAGCAATCAGTTATAAAGCGTGTGTGTGTGTGTGTGTGTGTGTGTGTGTGTGTGTGTGTGTGTGTGTGTGTGTGTGTGTGTGTGTGTGTGTGTGTGTGTGTGTGTGTGTGTGTGTGTGTGTGTGTGTGTGTGTGTGTTTTTGAAGAAAAGCCTAAAAGCGACCATATTTATCAGTACCCACAAGAATTTTTTTCTTTAAAGAATAACACTGCATGGAATAACATTGAACACCAAACCTTATGAGCTAAAGAGCTAATACGTAACAGTGAAACTATTCAATGACCACTTTTTCCCCATATATGTCTGGCCTCAAATTCCTTTCCTCTATAACGGGGCCATCTCAGTCCTCAAGAGCCACCAACAGGTCAGGTTTTCAGGATATTCCTGCTTCAGCACATGTGGTTCAGTCAACGACTGAGCCACTGATTGAGCCACGTGTGCTGAAGCAGGGATATCCTGAAAACCTGACCTGTTGGTGGCCCTTGAGGACGGGAGTTGCCCACCCCTGGCTTAGATCAATCATCAAAACAAAAAAAATCTGAATTTCCCGTTGTAGCAGGGAGAGCAATGACATGATATAATAATCAATAGCAGTGTAATCATTACAGCCAGGCCTGATTTTATGGCTATTTACAGTCAGAGGAAGGGATCGAGTTAACACTTTCAGCACTAGAAGGGCCTGAGACACACTGCAGGGATGCAACCTCATTGCAGAATGCGGCCAACCTCTTAACTGCTGCACCTTATGGGTTATATACCCTTCTTACACTGGAAGTAATAATGCACCTGCTGACCCCTCTACAAGTTACGGGTTTAACCCCTTCACTGCCAAATGGCCTGCGACGACTTTCTGGTCCTTCAATCATCTATAGATTACTGTTTGCACCTCCAACGTTAATCTGAAGCCAAAATGATTCCCAGCAAGGAAAGGGTTATTAAGGGACATGGGTGGGTACTGGGTTTCTCACAGCTGGATGGGCATTGACAGTAGGTGACTGAGGAGGACACAGTGAGTGACAGGGACCTGGGGAGGCACGAATCAAACCTTGGATCAATGCAAAGAAAATTGCGTCCACATTAGTGACATGTTTCTCCATCTTGCATCATATGCAACAATGTCAGGAGATCGGCCGAGGTGCCAGAGAGTCACCCAGAAAAGTTTGTATCGTCCCCCAGATGTGGCCGGGTTTTTTTGCTACAAATAAAAGGGAGAAATGGAACAAGCATTTTATCAGTCGCATTAATATGATACATCCCAATATAACAACTTCTCCAAATGCCCCTCCCCACATTGCACTGGGGCAAAACTGGGGGCAAATATAGTGATACATTGATGCTACGAGGTTGATAATAAATATTCTCTCTCTTTGTCTCATGTTTTCCCCATAATTGCCTCGATGCATCTCCACTCGTGTTTAGTATTTAACGGTGCAATCTTCTATGCCCTGTAGAAAAAAAAGATTTGGTTAACCCATTGAGTGCCAGTGGGTACATCAGACTATTCAAAGGGTTAATGTCTTTTTTTTTTTTTTTAATTAAACATCTATTCTTCCTTTTTTTCAGGTCATTCCCAAAGTTATAAAATAAGGGTTTTGCTGGCTCATGTTTCAATGAGTATTAATCACTTATCAGGCGACATTAGGTGAAAAATACAACCACAATTCATATTTTTCAGAATATTCATCATTTCGAAGCTTCTTCCCCAAATAAAATAGGTGAGATTGTTCCTTTGCCTATAATGTTGAGTGTTGTACTACCTAATTTTAACCCTCTGTGAGCCAGATGTCTCTTAAGACAGTGTTTGTCTCCATCCCTATCCCTGTTTAGTATCACTGCATCCTTCCTTAGAAGTCCCTATTCCCACTATCACCCCTTTATTATTGTGGGCCTTCAATGCAATGAGTTATTCCAACAGTAGGACATTTATTCATTAAACCAAGATAGTGCCGATCAGGGCACTGTCGCAAGGTGACTTCCATGAACTTGAGTGAGAGTTTCTATGTGATAGCGCACCGATCGGCACTATGGCAGCTCAATTAATAACCCCCCACCCCCCCCAAACCCCCAGGAGTAGTGAAGGGGGTGAATGGTAGGGGTGGCAGCAGCTGTGATATGGGGGCGGCTTTCCATGAATATTTACCAAGTTTATTTGATCTATGGCGAAGTCACTTCAGGGGTCTGAATATTGCAGCATTGCTGGTCCCTTCTGCAGTGAAAGGGTTAAATCAAAGTGTGCAGGTGTGGTAATAATGCACTATACCCTTCTGTGCCTGTAGGTGCATACGAGGTGGATATATCATACAATAAGCAGCATGATAAATTGATGTTACCCTCTGCAACGCCCAATGGCGATGTTGTTTATTCGATGCATGTTTTCTGCACTAAAAGGGGCTGTGGGGTTAACCCCTTCAGTGACAAAGGAACCTGCCTCATATTCACTGTAAAGAGTTTGAAAGCCCTGCACCAACGGCCATAATATTTTTTACCCCATGTTAAAGTGACCAGGCTGTAATTTAGAGGGTGACTAGTTCCCAGCTGAGGGAGGAATTTTAACCCCCGAGAGGGTAGACTTGGAAACACTACAGTTGGTTGTGGCCAACTCCAGTCCTCAATGGCCACCAACAGGCCAGGTATTAGGGTTATCCCTGCTTCAGCAAAGGTGGCTCAGTCGTAGTCTGTGCTACTGTTTGAGGCACCTGTGCTGAAGCAGGGATATCCTTAAAACCAGACTTGTTGGTGGCCCTTGAGGACTGCAGTTGGCCACTCCTGCACTACTGGATCCCAGCCACACTCCTATAGAAACCCTGCACTGTGTATAACCTGCTCCTGGCTATTACTGTCATTTATAGGGAAGCAGACAAGATTAGAGTGGCTGGCCAGGCAGAGATCTGGGCTTTGTCTTGCTAACTTCAATTCTAGTGATGCGGAAAGTCTATAGAGATACTTAGTATCATTATATTGTGCTGCATGCTCATTTTCAGAGGGTGGTCGTATTTTCCCCAAACAACCATATATTTTCAGATCCCTCTGGCAGCAAATGTTATTTGTTTTGCATTGAATGCTGACAGGGTTTGCAATGTATTGTTGTGCTTTTCTTTGCCGACCTCTACAGCACGGAACAAAAATTAATTTAGTTTCAGTTCATCCATCACCCAACTTCATTACACAGTGATGTTAACATCTTCACTGCTGGAAGGTACTGCAACTATTAGCCCCGCCAGAACTGAAGGAGTTTAAGGAGCCCTTTTGCAAAATATTTCATTTTTAAGACAAATATACATATATATACATACATATATACACACATATACATACATATATATATATATATATATATATATATATATATATATATATACATACATACATACATACATACATACATACATACATACATACATACATACATATATATATATATATATATATATATATATATATATATATAAACAAATAGTTCTATTTAACCATACACTGTTAACCAAGGTAATTGCAAATAATGCAAATTCTTTTTGTTATAATAATAATAATAATAACTCATACTAGAATGGGGTAGATCTGGCAAATATATTAAAAATATATATTAATGATGAGATGCCTGACAATAATGATACAGAATTATACTTTAGTAGTAAAATATATTGATGCATTCATGTTTTTTTTGTTTTTTTTCAAAGCTGAGTGCCTTACAAAAATAAAGACATACAGATCAGAATGATGCAAGAATGTCTTACTGTATTTTACAAGAAGATGTTGATATTCAGGTACCCATGGTCCCCCAAAAAAAGTGTCTTTAGGGCTTGTCTGTTGGGGGGGAGAAGTCCCATTTAATGTAAATGTTGGAATTCAAGCTTACAAGTCAGCAACTTCCATTCACAGACTTGCAAACTAGACAGAAATGAACTGTACAAATGAGAGTGTCAGACAATCCTTTTCCTGTCCCCTTTGCAGAGAATCTTTTTGAAGGATCTCCGGAAGTCATGGTTGAAGATGGTATAGATAACAGGGTTTAGGGAGCTGTTGCAGTATCCAAACCAGAAGAAAAATTTGAACAAAGTCTCAGGGACGCCGCAAGTCTGACAGATGGCAGTCAGTGTGTAAGTAAAGAAGAATGGGAACCAACAGATGACAAACACCCCTATCACTACAGCCAGGACAAAAGTAAACCTTTTCTCTCTGTTCTGCCTTCCCCTCCATCTTGACCCTTTGGCATTCCTGTCTTCCTCTCTCATGGGCAAGACGTCTCCTGGCTTGATTTGGCTCAGCTTGGTTTTTCCTTTCCCTCTTGGAAGCCTCTCTTGCTTTTTCTTGGATGAATACTGATTGTCCTCGTGGTGATCAGAAGATGAGGAGTCTTCCAAGTCCACCCCGTTGGCTTCTTCTCTTTGCTGGTCCCCCGAGCCTCCAGCTTTCTCGCCATTTAACTTGGCAGACGAGTCCTTGTCTGGGAAGCCATTCTGCCTCTTCTCCGGGTCCCCATTGCTCCTCTTGCTTGGGGGGACCCTCGTTCTCCTTTTGGCAATCTGATAAATTCTAATGTACACCAAGATCATGATCAAGCATGGGGCAAAAAAGGAACCGATGCTAGACGAGATAATGTACCACTTTTCGTCATTAATTTTGCATTTGGGTTCCTCTTCTTTCCCACTTTCTTTTTCTATGGTGATCAAGGGAGGGAACGATATGACTGCAGAGATTACCCACACTATGAAAATGATGCATTTGATCCTGCGTGGGGTTCTCTTCAGGTTGTACTCAATGGCTTGTGTGATGGACCAGTACCTGTCTAAACTGATGGCACACAGGTGAACTATTGAAGAAGTGCAGAAAAGTACATCCAGCGCCAGATAGATCTCACACCAAACCTTGCCAAAGTACCAGTACTTCATCAGCTCATTGGCCAAAGAGAAGGGCATCACTAGGGTTGCCACAAGAATGTCTGCTGATGCCAAGGACACCAAGAACAAGTTCTGTGGGGCTTTCAGGGCTCTACTGGTTAATACTGCAATGATAACTAGGACATTCCCAAAGACAGTGAAAAGCATGAGAATGCCCACCAAGGTAATGAGAGCAAGTGTGATCTGCATGGAGTAAGGGTGTCCTTCTTCCCCTGGGTCAGTCCCGTTGTGCATGGTGCCATTATAGCAGTCCCCCTGGCACTCCATGGAAGAGACGCCCCCCCTTTCCACTAACGGGTTCTCAAAGTTAATCATGAAATATAGTGTTCTTCTGCCTTAGGATCACCCTTGTTATCTTCTCAATCTGCACCAACATTTACCTGTCAGGCTGTCAGGCGCAGGACCAGTCTGAGGCTCTCATGTCCTCCTGCCTAATCTTCTTCAAATCCAGATAGTTCCCACCGATGTATGAAACGTTTTCATTGAAACACAATCTCCCTAAATCCCCCCCCCCCCCCTCTCCCCCTTTGTTCGATTGTCTTCTGCTTTTATTTTTTCCTCTC
Organism: Ascaphus truei; assembly: GCF_040206685.1. Taxonomy (NCBI): domain Eukaryota; kingdom Metazoa; phylum Chordata; class Amphibia; order Anura; family Ascaphidae; genus Ascaphus; species Ascaphus truei. Next base: position 48,298,953 of record NC_134490.1, on the reverse strand, counting down.
CTCCTTCTCTTCTATTTGATCAGCAATAAAGACCAGACTCTTACCTTATCCTGTGACCAACCAACAAATATCGTTTTGTTTAACCCAACGATCAGGTTGCATAGTTTTTTTCTTCTTCTGTGAAATCAGATTTGCAGGGCGGATGAAGAGGACTATATAGTGTCATAGGATACATGCCCCAGTAAAGACTTTAAGGAGTAGGCTTATGATTTCCAAACTATGTTCTTCTGTTTCACAATCGATTCATTAATCATTCAGAAACCGATGATCCAAGGAAATGTTGCTTTGTATGTGAGAATATAGCTAGATCAGTGGAATGGAGTATTGTTTGCTGTGCCTGCCTTGTGCTGTCCTCTGTATAGTGTCCTGCAGCTATAGGATATCTGCTGTTGATGTTTGATCAGAGTGGTGGGGGGGAGGAGGAGAGGAATCTTTGCTTCTGTTGTTTCATGAGCTCTCAGGAACTGGACTCGTTTTATAGCTGCAGCATCAGTGGTGTATCACAGAGCAGTCAGCGTCACCCTCACGTGGGAATCTGACATATCCACACCCTCCACACACCCCTCCGCCCTTGCATCCTGTACACCACTGTGCTACCTCTCACAGCCCCAACCAGGGAGCCAGGGATATGCTCCACCTCACCTCTCAGTAACCTCACATCTCAGGGGTGGTGCTCAGTACAAGCAGACCAGGCAAAGTGCTCAAGCTGCTATTCAGTGTTCCACTGCACTGCACCTGCACTCAGCACTCTAGCAGGTAAAGGGAGGGGCTTCAGACACACACACATAGGGGGGGGGGGCAGATATTCAAGCAAACGTGAGAAATATGACCAAGTTTACAATCTGAGAAGGGTTAGAATTAGAACATGGGGCTGTGAATTCACTACCCGAAACCTGTGTGCCAAGGGAAGTCACTTTAAGAGCATTTTCGGAACAAGCTTTAAGATAACAGCAATAATTCCATCTCCACAAGTCTTTGGATGAAGCCAAAATCACTAAAAAATGACCTCGCGGGACACCCACCCCAGAGGTGCCTGTAAGTATGCCTTTGAAATGTAATTGTAAAGGGACCTTTTAAACTGCAAAGTGCTTTAAAAGGCATATTTAATATGTACCGTATATAACTTGAACCAATAGTTACGCAATGCACTTCCATTTATTGTTATGTCTGTGCTCCGTACTCCACACCTTCTGCTTAGATTGCTAGGTGTATCGTCCTTAAAATGCTGACTATCTGGTGTTTCAATTCACCTCTATTGCAGTTGGCTCATCCATACTGTATAATTATTATTATTATTATTATTATTATTATTATCAGCACTGGTATTATTTTGTAATAATAATGTGATTCTTTTTTATTTTACCTTATTCTTTTAATAATATGCCTATTTTCATCAACTGTTTACTGTTATTAATAATGGCAATTATATTTATAATAAGTCATAATTCTAGCTATTATTCCTAATATTATTGTGTTATTGTTTCTGTTATAATTCCTAATTACTGCCATTGTGATTCATTTCACAGGAACAGAATGACAGTGGGAACATCTTAACTGCCTTATGATGGAGATATGGATAATGCAGCCAGTCAGTGTCCAGTTAAACTTCAGGAGATCTCTCAAGTACTCACCTAAGAGGAGTGTGATGGGAATGAGGTTTTCTGAGCTTGTTTGTGCAATTACACCAGTGGTGAGTGTGTTAGAGAGGCTTGTGTGTGAAACGAAAAATAGAAACAGGAGCTAATAGCTTGGAATAGATGTGCAGATATCATTCTGATACCTTCCCTTGAGTTGGGTGTAACGCTTTCAATGCTGGTAGGAGTGTGATGCAGAACAACATGCAGGTTTAAAGGGGGTTATTCATCATCAATCAATTAAACCAGGGGTTAATGAGCAATATCGAGTATTGTTAATGCTCAATATTGTACCAGATTCATTTTCAGAGATGACCATGAACAAGCATTTGTCTCCCATACTCCTTCCCTACTATCTCCCATACTCCTTCAGTCTCCCATAATGCTTCCCCCTATCGTCTCCCATATTCCTTCCCCCTGCTGTCTCCCATACTACTTCCCCTACTGTCTCCCATATTCCTTCCCCACTATCTCCTATACTCCTTCCCCTAATGTCTCCCATACTCCTTCCCCTACTGTCTCCCATACTCCTTCCCCTACTGTCTCCCATACTCCTTCCCCTACTGTCTCCCATACTCCTTCCCCTACTGTCTCCCATACTCCTTCCCCTATTGTCTCCCATACTCCTTCCCCTACTGTCTCCCATACTCCTTCCCCTACTGTCTCCCATACGCCTTCATTACTGTCTCCCATATTCCTTCCCCCTACCGTCTCCAATACACCTTCCCCTACTGTCTCCCATACTCCTTCCCTACTGTCTCCCATAATCCTTCCTTATTCTCTCCCATATTCCTTTACCATACTGTCTCCCATACTCCTTCCCTACTGTCTCCCATACTCCTTTTCTTTCTGTCTCCCATAATCCTTCCCCTACTGTCTCCCATACTCCTTCCCATACTGTCTCCCATACGCCTTCATTACTGTCTCCCATACTCCTTCCATACTTCTTCCTTACAGTCTCCCATACTCCTTCCTTACTGTCTCCCATACTCCTTCCCTCTACTGTCTCCATACTCCTTCCCTCTACTGTCTCCCATACTCCTTCCCTCTACTGTCTCCCATAATCCTTCCCTACTGTCTCCCATATTCCTCCCCCCTACTGTCTCCCATACTCCTTCCCCTTCTGTCTCCCATAATCCTTCCCCTACTGTCGCCCATAATCCTTCCCATACTGTCTCCCATACTCCTACCCCCTATGGTCTTCCATATTCCTTCCCTACTATCTCCCATAATCCTTCCTCCTACTGTCTCCCATAATCCTTACTCCTACTGTCTCCCATACTCCTTCCCTTACTATCTCCCATACTCCTTCCCCTAATGTCTCCCATACTCCTTCCCCTAATGTCTCCCATACTCCTTCCTTACTGTCTCCCATACTCCTTCCTTACTGTCTCCCATACTCCTTCCTTCTACTGTCTCCCATACTCCTTCCCCTACTGTCTCCCATACTCCTTCCTTACTGTCTCACATATTAATTCCCCCTACTTTCTCCCATACTCCTTCCCTACTGTCCCCCATAATCATTCCCCCTATTGTCTCCCATAATCCTTCCCCCTACTGTCTCCAATACTCATTCCCTTACTATCTCCCATACTCCTCCCCCTACTCTCTCCCATACACCTTCCTATACTGTCTACCATACTCCTTCCCCCACTGTCTCCCATACACCTTTCCCCACTGTCTCCCATACTGTGTCCCATACTCCTTCCCCTACTGTCTCATATACACCTTTCCAACTGTCTCCCATACTGTCTCTCATAATCATTCCCATACTGTCTCCAATACTCCTTTCCTACTCTCTCCCATACTCCTTCCCCATACTATCTCCCATACTGTCTCCCATACTCTTTCAAATAGATAACACAAACAACAACAGGACTGGCGCTCTTATACAGTGCAGTGATTATAGAATGTATATCAAATAAATTGTGTATAAAAATAGAAGTGTATATATAGTGACACCCAGTGGAAAACGTAATAATTACACTTAATATTAAATAATATGTGCAAACAAAGAGGAAAATACAATAAAAGGTACCAAGCCTCCCACTCAACCTCCAACAGAAAAGAGTCTTCTTATTTTCTCTCGGATAGTAGTAGAACAGGATGAGGGAGCAGGATGCGTGATGTAAAAAATAGAATAGAAAAACACACAGGGTAGAACTGCTAGTAATTAAACACAGAGATTGAATCCTACTAATCTTCAATCATTAGTGGTATATGCAGGTTACTGTGGGAGCTCAAATGTTGGTCCCTTAACATAATCAGTTCATTGTATACAGAGGTGACCATACAGTGGAATATGTTAACTCTGGTGCTATTCCAATTCCTCATGTGGAAATACACTGTTCCCTGGAGATGTCTATGAAAGTGTCATCATTAGGGTAGTATATAAATGTATGAGAGTACTTACTATTGTTCCCCTGTAGGTTCTCGAGTGTGCAACCACGTTCAAAAGTCCAAGAGAATCCAAAATGTAGTGTGAGGTGCACTGCAACAAGGAGCTGGTCATGTGGCAATAAAATATGATTTATTCAAAGCTGCATTTAAAAAACGGTGGAGGGTACAAAGCTCCTACACGTTTTGTGATAAAGTGCCTCACGGCACGAAACGCGTAGGAGCTTTGTACCCTCCCCCGTTTTTTAAATGCAGCTTTGAATAAATCATATTTTATTGCCATATGACCAGCTCCTTGTTGCAATGTACCTCACACTACATTTTGGATAATCTTCAATCATTATACTCACATAGATGTGAGTAAAAAAAAGCATGTCACACTCAATGTTCTGGTGTGTAGATGAATTCCATCATGGATAGAAATAGCATCTGCAGTTGGGTGCTGTGTACTGTAGGTATTCTTTAGGATAGAAAAGAGGGAGACACCATAGTGCAGACAATCTGAACTGATTTAATAACTAAGATAAAAAATAATAATCCCTCCGGGATGAGCACTTACAATTAGTGCAGTTTTTCAAATCACATAAGTAGAATTACTGAATCTCTGCATTTACTAGCAGTACTACCTTATGTGTGTTTTTCTATTCTGTGTTTTACATCAAGCATCCCACTCCCTCATCCTGTTCTACTACCCCCATACTCTTTCCCTACTGTCTCCCATACACCTTTCCCTACTGTCTCCCATACCCCTTCCCCCTACTGTCTCCCATACACCTTTCCCTACTGTCTCCCATACTCCCATACTCCTTCCCCCTACTGTCTCCCATACACCTTTCCCTACTGTCTCCTATACTGTTTCCCATACTCCTTCCCCCTACTGTCTCTCATACACCTTTCCCTACTGTCTCCCATACTGTTTCCCATACTCCTTCCCCCTACTGTCTCCCATACACCTTTCCCTACTGTCTCCCATACTCCTTCCCCTTCTGTCTCCCAATTTGTGCGTGTGCGTGTGCGTGTGTGTCTTGTATTCCCTGTATTCTATTGTCTTTCATTTTTTTGTAAAATGCTGCATACATTGTTGGTGCTAAATAATACTATTTTAAAACCCCTTCAGTTTCAGATGGGCTTTACAAAAACTAATTGTATACCCAGTATTGATTGTCATTAAATTCAGTGGGATTCTGGAGTAAGTTTTGCATACGCAGCAGCCCATGCAAACATAGAAACTGTGTGTATGTTAGTTGCATTAGACGCCGATTTTACACCTGCTGACATTAACCCTTTCTACGGCCAGTAGAGTTCCTTCATGCAGCAGTGAAACAGATACAAGGTTAGAGATATCATTCCTTATCGCGTGAAACGCAATCAAACGAGGTGCTGGTAAACCTGCTATAAATCTGCTAACCAAGGGGTGCTCAACTACAGTCCTCAACACCCCCCAACAGGTCAGCCTTTCGCGATATCCCTGCTTCAGCACAGGTGAGCCACTGATTGAGCCACGTGTGCTGAAGCAGGGACTGATTGAGCCACCTGTGCTGAAGCAGGGATATCCTGAAACCTGACCTGTTGGGGGGCCTTGAGGACTGAAGTTGAGCACTCCTGCATTAACCTCTTCTTTCCTCCTATTAGAGCTGTGTCAGGTACCAACTGTATTCAAGAGAAATTATTATTTTCCTGTCAGTAGCACTTTTGTGAATCTCCCCCATAGTATGAAGTTTTTATATTGATTTCTGTAACATAAAACACCTTTGTAACTAAACGTGTCTACTTGGTTATTCATTTTTATAGATAGAGGAGGGAACCTCTATACTCAAGAGTCTCATTACAACATTGCAGAAAATAGAGACTGACTCAAATGTTTTGAGAAATAGTAATTGGGGGTTTTGGTACCAATGGTAATAATAAACGTTAGTTCAATTAATCAGCAAATTTAGGGTAAGTTTATTAATAACTGCAGTTAATTTATTTAAGTACAACAAAAATCATATTATTAGGTACCATACCAATGACAAAGTAGTATTTATAACTCTATATACAGAGAGTTTCAGGATTATGTTACATACTGCAGGTTATTAGGATTTAAACAGGATGTCTTTGTCATACACAAAAAAACTATTTTTATTACAAAAAATACTTTGAAATCCAGGGCAAAGTGAATACATGGAAAAAATGTGTTTGTAGCAACCAGAACTATATCAATACTGTGCATTGCACAATATGCTGCAAAGATTTTGAAGTGGATATATAATATTTCATAGAATAACAGGTCCCAGCTGTAGGTATGTTTATTATACTGATTATTTATACTGTAGCTTTACAAAGTAAGAGGTCACTTTGACATGAAATAAGCTTTCACACATCCTGTCTCACCCAGATAGATATGTTTGAACTATTTTCAAGCCTTTGTCTTTTTTATGTAACAATTTAATTTGTTCTTGGCAATAGGAGTAGAACAGAAATCCAGGCAGATTAATAAATAGACAAAAAAGAAAGAAAGAAAAATTGGAAGAATAAAGATGATAAATAGATTGGTAGAATTGTATAAGCAATCTTTTTTTACTTGGATTTCAATGGCTCGAGCACATCTTCTAAATGGACACCAGCAGATTACCAGAACACAAAGAGAATACATGAAGATGATTAAGAATTGGGATGCACTCCCAAAATACATCCCATCTTTGTAGCAGCAGCATCTGTGCTGTTCCAGTTGTGGGGAGTTCAGAGCTGGGGTTTCACTGTCTGTTGCTCATGTTATATGAAGCAAAACATTCACCATATTATAGCAGCTAGGGAAGGAGATGGGGCAAATTTGTTGCATGCCTTAAATCATATTTCTGCTTTAAGTACAAAGGTTTGTCTGGTGTCTGTATCTATCAATGCAAACATACACAGACACACACACATATAATATATACACATACATATATACAGTACACACACACACACACACACAGTACACACAGTACATATATACAGTATACACGTGTGTGTACTGTATATATATTTTGTATGTACCGTGTGTGTACTGTATATATTATAATATATACACTACATACACATACAGTACATACATACAAACATACATACATGTTTGTCAGTTCATGAAGTGGTGATGTATCAGGACCATGGACAGAATGATGAACCAGTGACACCTACTGGCAGCTCGACCTCTCTGCAGGCAGCAGCGATGTACGACAATGGGACAGTAATGGCAGTAACACCTAGTATTAGAAGAGATAACAAATGGAGCGTTCAGCGATTTGTACTACAGACTGTGGACCAGGGGTGTGTATAGTTACACTGTTCTTCTTTACACTATTCAAAGTCACACTTCCCACTTCCTGAGAGGAGATATGCAGCAGAAATATATCTGATGTGAAACTAGAGGTGCTCATGCTCCAGATTAATAATTTAATATTATATACAATTAGCGCCATAGAGCTTACAATCTAATTTTGTTGCCTGAGGTACAGGGAGATGATGTGACAGGGAGATAAAGTGACGTGTCCAAAGACACAAGTAGCTGACACAGGGATTTGAACCAGACTCCACCGCTGCAAAGATATTGTCATTGTTTTCCGAGTCAGCGCCTCTAGGCTAAGGCCCCGCTGCCTCAGACCACGCCCCCGCACTGCAGACAGGTGGCGCGTGGACAGGCACTTGGGGCTTTTTCCGGTCCAAAGGGACCATTTTTGCGAGCGTGGGGGGGCGTGGCCAAAACGGATGGAGGCGTGGCCATGACAGGGGGCGCAGCCATGACGTGAGGGGGCGGGACCGCCCGTCAGCCGTTCAGCCCCTCAACCGCTGAGCCCCTCAAATCCTCAGCCCCTCAACTCCTCACATACAGACACGCACTCAGGCACACACACAGACAGGCACTCAGGCACACACATACACACACATACACACACAGACAGGCACTCACAAATACACACGGGGTGTGGGTGGGGGGGTGGTTGAATCGGAGCCCGGGGGAGAGAGTCTGTGGGAGGGAGCAGGGGGGACTTCCTTGGTGCTGCAGAGTTTATTTAAAATCGCTGCTTTCCCTCCACACTCTCCTCCCCACAATTCTCTTGAATCCCCTGGCGGCTGACGTGTCACAGCGTGTAGTGAGCTGTGCAGCGAGGGGGGACCGGGACCAGCTCGGGAGGATTCCCCTGCTGGTGGGGAACGCTCGTGCGGCCCCCGCGCCGCCGGGCACAGCGGGTCCCAGCCCTTACTCACTGAGCCGCTCCATCAGCGCATCTAAACAAACATTAACCCCTTTCCTGCCAGGAGGGTCAGCGATGCATTGCTCTGTCAGTATCTTTAAATCATATATTAAAGTCTGGCATTTTTATTTAGAAGTAAACGCTGAACCAGGGGAAAGGGTTAGATTGCTCCCCAAAGATAAAGTCATCTGATTAATACACATTCCCTTATTGCTTAAGACCAATAATGCATGATAACAGGATAAGGGGCAGCGTTAGGGGCAGATATTATATATATATATATATATATATATATATATATATATATATATATATATATATATATATATATATATATATATATATGTTGGGGCAGATATAAAATCAGTAAAATCCAACTTCCAATTGAAACTTCTGGATACATTGTTTGCTGCCAGGATACACGTTCGCAAATGATGTCAAAGTGCATATACATTTCTAATTTGTTAAAGTGATCACTAGTTGTAACCTATTAAATGTATCACTGTCCCGTGTGGCAGCGGGTTTAACCCTTTATTAACTAAAGAGGCCATTGACGCATTCCTTTGCAAACCTGAGCCACAGTTATTCCAATCTGCTCAGAACATGTTCTATTGGTGTTTGTATAGAAATAGCTTTACTGGGGGAAACAAAGCAGATGATTCTGACCTTGACTAATCCCATTTTGTAATTTTTAGTTTGACATCTTGTTTGGTTTAAGGATTATCGTGACAGATTCACTCATTGCATAACATGTTGAATTTCAGTATATGCAAATATCTACTGGTGTGAACTCATACGTGCTCCAGATGTAGCAACACTAAGGGCTAGATTTACAATGCTTTGATAAATCAGGTCTCAGAATGTGACGTTACCTAAAACCAGAATGGACATAATATTCCCTTATATGAACACACATCCTCAAAGCTAGTTATATGCAAACATAAAAGGCATTCTACATGCCATTAGCATCGGGTTAATGTCACGTTATTGTAGCATAACATTGTGTTATCTTCTAATAACGTGACATATGTCTTCCCATTACTCTGATCCAGACCCTGAAATAGGGCTTTAACTCCAGTTGGGAAAGGGAGAAGAGGGAAATAATGCTATTTTAGTTCAATCATACCTATCTGGGATGCTACACCCGTCCAGACATCACCTTTTCTTTTTGGGCATTCTTCAATGTTAAATTGTTGTGGCTGTTTATACATATATCTGTCTTTTTTTGTCAAAATGATCATGGTTCATTTGGGAAGCTTTGGCCTCAATGGCAATTCCTGTATTTGTTCAAGAGTGTGTGTGTGTGTGTGTGTGTGTGTGTGTGTGTGTGTGTGTGTGTGTGTGTGTGTGTGTGTGTGTGTGTGTGTGTGTGTGTGTGTGTGTGTGTGTGTGTGTGTGTGTGTCCACGAACACACACCTCCAATAAACATTTTATGTTTGTATTCATTCTTTACTTCATTTCTGTTCACATCAGGCGGGCCATTTGGCAGCCAAAGGGTTAGGATTTTGCTATAAAATATGACATTGAAAGAGACGCTGCTACAGATGGAAACATTGAGGTGGTGAGAGTGAAAAACAATAAATACCGGAAAAAACTCGTATTTGCAGATAAATAGCAGGTGAGGCCTGGACTGAGCCAGCCCCCGAAACGTCAGTCTACACCAGGGGTGGGCAACTCCAGGCCTCAACGGCCACCTTGCTTCAGTACAGGGGGCTCAATCACTTACTCAGTCTTCACCTACATACACCACCTGTGCTGAAGCAGGGATATCCTGAAATCCGGACCTGTTGGTGGCCCTAGAGGACTGCAGCTGCCCACCCATAATCTACAGCATGGCACAATAAGCGAGATGTTTTTTTGATTGGAGGTGCCCGTTGTGTCCATCTTTAGTACATCAGAACTTGTTTGGATCTTGGCAAGGATGAGCGCCAGATAAATAAGGCTGCGTCCATTGATGATCCGACGGCGTGAGCGATGTCGCTCACGCCACATACAAACAAATGGAGGCCTTTGTGCATGTCCATAGATCGGGCGTGCACATGAGCGCCGTGGCAGCCAATGCGTGGCAAGACAAACTTGTTCGAATTTGCCCCGCGACGGCCAGGTCACGTGCGCGGTTCAGCCAATGAGGGCGAACCGCTCACGTGACGTCACGGGCACACCCCCGGAACACCTTTGTCATGCCCAACCCTGCAGGACACGGAGCACCGCAAGTACAGGCGCGCGTGACGCCACGCTCGGTCGCGAGCACGCGCATACTATGGACCTGGCCTAAGGGAATTGAACTTAAAGCTTTTTTTTGGAAGTGCACACAAGTTGTTTTTTTTTGTTAGACTTGGATTGAGAGTAAAACGAGAGAGAAAAAACTTGAACTATATTTGTAACAGAAATATATCCAACAGAGGAAACTACTGCAGAATTTGACACGGAAGGAAGCAGTCTACTGTAGATCAAAACTAGTTTGCATGAAGAAGACCTACACTCCTACGGTACCTATATAGCAGGTACTGTACCTATTAAATTCAGCTGGACCTATTGTACCTATTTTTGCCAGTGGCTAATCCTTTAGCTAATTAAAGCCGGTCCGATGTTGATGATTTATCTGCTATTGATCGGCTGCTATGGGGGGATTTAATACCAATTCTATTGTATGTTTATAAGTATATACAAATAAATCCACAAATACACATCTTTTCTTAATATGATTTTGGCATGTAGTAAATTGTACGTGTGATTGTGGCTTCTTTGGAAGAGTCACTTGCCTGGGAGTGTCTCTGCCCCCCATTTGACGTATTGGAGCAAATAAAGCCAACCTGTTTTTATCTGCCAAATGTTGGCGGGTCTGAGAAGATGTATTTTCAGACTAAGTGGCAGAGTGAATCCCCTTGTGTCCAAAGGGGCCTACGCATTATTTTGCAATGTGTAACCGTCCTCTTCTCCCAGCAAAGCGCATTATTTAAAGGCAATGATGCTGTTTTGCTATCTTCCCATATAAGTAATAACCCAACAATGTGACCTCTGTTCTCTGCTACTTTCCTGAATTACATAAATCTATTTACTAATCATTAACTTGTCTGCAACGAGATGTCACAGGAGCAGATTAAACAGGAAGGATAATCTTCACCCAAATGAACCCTTTCACTGCTGGATGGGCACGAAACATAGGCCTTTCCTGAGCATTGCATGCGCATCCAGCAAGGAATTGGTTGAATAAATCTGACCACAAAGAGTCCCCCTGTAGGTGAATAAACGGATAGTATCACTGTGACTTGATGTTTGAAAGTCACGGTCTAAAATATACTTCCAAACTGAAATCCGTCATCAATAAAAACATATTCTCTGCCGAATCAAGTTCTTTCATATAACAAGATATACGTGCAATTAAAAAAACGTACTGGTGCTCAGGTTAGTAACTAGAGAGGGGGACTTAACTTGTACCCCATAGTACGGGGGATGGCCAACTCCAGTCCTCAATGGCCACCAACAGGTCAGGTATTCATGATATATTTTATTACCAACGATGTTCCCTGCGATTGGGACATATCACCTGGCTGGGTCTCATTATTCTTGCAAGCACTTACCTTCTCTCTTGTCCTCATCTGATACTCCTGCCCGAAATTAAGTCAAAAGCATTGAAAGCCAAACTGTCTCCAGACATGTTCCTACCAGCTCGAGCATGGATATTTCCTACAAATTCAGGAGCAACGCTAGATGGGGACAACCATCAACCCTACTCACCAGGTATGTGATAAGAATTAAAAAAGGGACATTTAACATTAAACTACATTTGGATATCACACTACACATTGTTCACAATGCAGCTTGCCTAATTCCTAGAGATGAGATAACTAGTCACAATTCGATTTGGGGGGGGTTTCATTTCGATTTTTGGAAACATTTGAAAAATCTGAAATATTTAGAATATTTTATTATGTTTTTAAATAGTCTCAAATATTCTATCCATTTTTTTTTCTTCAAATGTCAGTTTTTACATTTTTCTTCTGGTTCTTTTTCAAACTTCAACAAATTTGTGAATATTCAAAAATTGTGGGAAAAAATTGTAGGGAATTCAAATTTGGGTACAAAATTCACCCATTTCTACTATTCCCAGCTATTTACTTAAAGCAGCAGTCCAAGCAGCTAGTTTAAAATATATATATATATATATATATATATATATATATATATATATATATATATATATTCCCCTTTAATATGTGCATCAATACAATCCACAGAATGATAAGTAATTAGTCAAGTTGCTGATCGATTGGTGAAGATTCTGCTCGGGGGTTCACTAAATGCCTGTCAGTGCAGCAGAAGAGGACCAAAGATGCAAAGTTCTGTGGGGAAGGTCATGTGACCAGGCAGTCGCTAGATACAATTGGTGCACTGCTAGAGAGAGGACAGGGCTCAAAAAGGGGTGTGCCAGAGCCTGTTTCAGAAGAGGAAGGGGATGCTATAGAAACAAAAAATGCTTTTTACATTATAATGCAGTCATTTAGAGTTAAGAAGAATAAAATGCCACAAGTATTTTCTCATAGTACAGAACTGATTTATTAAAAAAAAAAAAAAAACCATGTAGGATATTGCTTGGTCTGCAGCTTTAAAGCCGTAATAATGTTAGTATCTTCACCCCCGAGTATCTCGTGCTCTTTTTAAAAATGTTTTTGTAGTGTTAAAAAATCATGATTTTCTTAATCTCCAGCGTTACCACGGTAACCTTAAAGCTGCACTGGGCTCCTGAGAGATCTCCATTTTAACCTCTCAGATATTTAATATTTCAAACACTTATATCCCCTGAATAGAGCATCACATTTTAAAAAATAAATAGCTTTGGAAAGGCCAGAAGAGATCTCCCCAACATCGCAATCACGTGATCACTTAATCCAGAGACCGAAGCGGTATCCGCAGAACCCGATCTCCCCATGAAAACGTGCAGTAAAAGGCTGACGACGCAGCCCCGGGACTGCTAGACTCTGTAACGGGGCGGTTACATCTTAGACAGAGCACCCAAAGGGATAATTGTGGCCGAGAAGGTGACACTCCTGCTTTAGGGAAACAATGCAGAGGAAGAATAAGAGTGGCCATTTGTAGCAATGTCGCAGTGCCAGCTGCAGAAGGTGATGGGGAGATAAGCGCTCAATGTTTGCAGCCTAAATGCTCGCTGTAACTGTCAAAGCATGAACTTCTCATTTCTAAAAGCAGTTTTCCAGTGTATACTGTGTAATTACCCTGGCACTGTGGGCTACAATTATTATGTCTGAATAGGTGGAATGAAAGCCTTATTTTGTGCTGGGAAAGAACAGATTGTCATATGCTGTAATTATTAAAACATTTACTTTTACAAAAACACACAACAAATCACTTATGATTCTTCCCACCTTATAATTACTTCATTTCAATTTGTTTCCTACTCAGAGATGCTTTTCCACTTAGCCAGTCTAAAAATCTATATTTTTTAAATTAAGAAATCACTTTTTCCTTTAGCCTAATTATGAAATAATTCAGGGTTTTTTTCTACTTCATGGACATATTTGCTAAGTGAGTGACTTTATTCTCTGGTGACTGGCATGGAATTGGGGGCCCTGGAGACATGCTTAAATATGACCCAGATGGTAAGAGCTGCGTGTGGTAGGGGTGAGGAGCTTGTTCAGATAGCTTGCCCAGAAAGTATTTGAAGGCAAGACAGGACAAATGAACCTTGCATCTGGCCTCAATGGATAGCCAGCTAGTTCTTGGAGCATTTGGCTGTGACATGTGTTGCAGTTACATTGAAGGACAATGCAGCATATTAAGTTGTAGAGGGTGTCTAATTTGCTAAGGTGATTTTGGGGGTATCTAATGCATAACCTCCATAACAAAAATGCTAGCGAGAGAAAGTATTTTTGTATTTCCCTTTGGTAGGTGTTTGCTATGATTGGGTAGTAAGTTTCAGTATCTCACTTTTGGTCTCTGTTGTCTAAACTAAACATCCTTGAAGTGTGTAGATATACTCAACACTGATTATTGCTCTTTGTCAGCATCACGCCGCAATTTTTTACGCTAATTTTTTTAAAGTATTTTAAATGTTACATTGATTTTATTCAATTATCCCCACTTTTAATTTGTATTCCCAGTGACACGGTATATATATGTATCTACATACAGATAATAGATTCAGCGCATAACTCTATATCTACCAAGGTACAGTGGTTGCACACTCTTCACATTAGGGATGTTTTCCACCACATCTAGCTTTGTTCTTTGGATATTAAGAGGTTACATTTAAACCTCTAACTGGGATTCTTTACTTAGTAGCGGACCTAATAGGAGTGCACCCTTTGAAAAGGATTTCTCTCTCCCTCCATATTATACCGAACACTGCCCTTAGTTGGAGCATGCAAATGTTTAAAGAGTAGGGCCCTCTGATAGGAAGTGCAGCTTGTAACTTAAACACTAATGATGCTAATATTTAGCATGCTTGTGTGAATTTTTTTTAATGAGCCTTGAATGTAAGGCTACGTCCAGAGGGGGGAGCCGCGCTGGCGCTCCGCGATGACCCCCCTCATCCTCAATGAGGATGCCTTTAGAGGGGGCTCCCGCGAGCATCCGCAGGCTTGCTGAGGCGCTGAGATTTTCAGCCAACAGCAGAACTGTTTCCAAGCGCGCTGCCGGCTGAAAACCTCCAATCACAGCGAAGTAGCGTCAACGTCACGGCGCCGTGATGTTGACGCGTCTCGCGGTCTATTGGCCCAGCGATGTCACCCCAATAATGTAATACTGTTTAATACTATGCCAGATACAAAGGATTGATTGAAACCCAACAGAAGGGCTGCTCAGGCATAGATATGTACCGGATGACCTATTTAAGGCTGCAGCATGGTTGATGGGAAAGACCACCTGGATGAATCCAGTGCATACTCACTGCTGCATCATGCCCACCCCCTAACTTTGCGCACCAGTCCAGATACAGCTGTCACCTGTGACCGGCCTGCAAAACTGCCCAGCTTTTCCTCCCAACGCATTTTGTGGGGAATCAACACTTAATCTGGGAATGGGGAAGTCATAAAATCCATTGCTTAAATACCCTCAACCAATAACATGCAGTAATTTCCATAAAAGTGACAGATAAAGAAGAAGCTGGACTGGTCCTGAGTTAGGGGACATGCTGCAGCAGTGCACAAGTGATTCATCCACGTGGTCTCGATCCAAGGACACAATGTCCCCATCCAGAATGCTGCAGCCTTGTATTGATCACTCCGGTACATTTATATGTCTGAAAAGCCATTATATAAGACTTACATTATTGTGAGTGCATTTTTCCTTACTTGTTTCCTCTGCAATAATATTTAACAGTATTACTGCAACTGAAGGGATTCATCCATGCAAGGTGCATTCACTTGTATTTATAATCCCAGTTTGAAGCATCACACAAATCCATCTACTTTCACTTTAAGTGAGCCTGGCTTTGAAACCATTAACTTTGCACCATCAGTCTTTCTTTGAAAGTGGTGGTATTGTGTACCCCCTACCGCACTTTGATCGCTGGGTGAAACCGAGACGAAGGCTGGTAATGGTTGTACTTACCTTGCAATTGTAAAATGGTCCTTTTATGGCCCACATTTACCAAGTGGTGCTTTACCATAAGACACCTTCTGGAACCAGTTGACCGTTTATGACCCGTTCAAAGAAATGGTCTGCAAGGTGTCTCCCGTAGCCAGATGTTATCTTATGAAATAGTAAATATACCCCTATATATCAACAAAATAATGCTTTGTTGGAATCTGCTCACATTTTCTGCTGCCAATTTGCTCTTCTGTTAATTGGCAGACACAAGAGTAGAGTACAAATTGAAGAGTAGTTGAGGGGAGGGGGTACTGTGGAAGCTGGTTAGGAGAAATGCGTTTATTCATATAGTAAGCTTCTATTCAGACTTCTTTTTAGTTCGTTATGCAGTTCAGTTAAAGTTGCACCAATGTCAGCAGCACCATACATTAACACCAGCACAAATGAAATTGATTGCAATGTACTTAAGAGTTAATTGCATCTTGACAAATATTCACACCCCCAATTTGCAAAAATATAGAAAATGTAAAAATGTAAGTACAAAACACTGTAAAACAATCGAAGGTGCTAAATAACATTGTTAGTATTAAGCATCATTATTAGGGCTAGGTAACTTTTGCTGTTGCTAGCATGATTTTTCTTTGTCAGAAGAGTTGCGTTGGGATTAAATTAATAATTCCTGGAACATCTTAAAATATAGTTAGATAAAAAACACCATTTATACAATAATGTGCACTGTGAAATAAATTAGAAAGGGCTTCTACTTTAAAATGGGTCAGAGTATTTACATGGCATTTTACATATATATATATTGGTGGAAGGGTTGCGCCCTGAGCTCCAACTATTTAATTGTAAAAAATGTAATTTTCTTTATCTCAAGAAATTACTGGGTGTTCAGAACCACTTGGTCCAACTAGTTTGGCCAATTTCCTATCTGCTGTATATCCTCATACCCTGTGTGACCCGGGGCTTTGTTCTTTAGTTAGAATTTACTTATGTCTATCCAAAGCAGGTTTGAATTCCCTTACTACCTGTTGAGAGGCGGTTCCACAAATCCACCACCCCGTCACATTTCATTTCATACAACAAATTAAGCCCATATCAAATCCACACAGCCTGAAACCAGAATAGAATTGCTGCGCTGACTGATGTCACAGGATAATTGCAAGATTTCAAGAGCACTGAAATTCTCATGTCTAATGTTACCAGGATTTACCTCCAAATCTTGTCTGGTCATTCTCCAAAAAAAACCAAAAAAAAAACCGGTTTGTACAAAACGAAAAACAAATCTCTCAGGAAAAACACAACCAGACATTAAAAATGTTATGGCAGGTAAAAAAAAAGTGACAAAAACCCTCCACCGTACAGAACATAAAAATTCCCCGTTGTAGATTTGCATCTTTCAGACAGGTCTGCAACCCTCTTTCCCCATTATCGCTTAGCATAATGCTGCCGCTGCCTGCAGCCAGGGATTCTGGATAACATGCAAATGTGCACTCTGTGTCACAATACTTCTTATCCATTTTAATACGAACCCCCCTACAAGCTTATGTCTGCCGTATTACAGTTTTCCAGCACAGCCTGGGTTACAGAAGTGCCGTCGGTACCCAACTCACAGACAGCCGTTTCACCTTTGTGGGTCTCATCAATGCGAGGGCGATTGCTGGCTATGCAACATGACACTGGAACGTGGGTATAACCAGACATTAAAAGTTATGGTGGGTAAATAAGTGACAAAAACCCTATGCCGTACAGTACATAAAAATACCACTTTTAGTGCATTTGTACAAATATATTAATAGTGTAAGTCGAGTTAATGTGGTGAGATGTCAGAAACCACATATTTCCCTTCCTTCCCAAACATCTCTATTTAAAAAAAAAAAAAAAAAAAACCTATTTCTTTTAGGTAGCAAAGTTCACGTTGAAGAGCAGAAAAAGGGTACTGCTTTAAAATCACCCAAGTATACATGTACTGAGGCACCGCTTTGCAAGTGTTATTGACCAGAAGTGGACTAGTTTTTTTTTTTTTTTTAAAGTCTAGACCTTTCGTGTGTACGAGTGCAGCAAAACCAAGATGATATGTGTCATAAAAGGTAAGTTTCTTTCATTTTACAATGAGGCACAGAAATATAGAACGCACTTTAATTGAATGCACGTGTGGAACTTCTAAGATTTAAACACCGGTTCCACCCTGTCTCCGCAGGGGTCTGGAGGCCGTCATCTTTGATGTAGTTTGCGAAACTGGGAGGTTGAAGTGCATTGCGACTCATTACAAAGCCTTCTGTTCTTGTTGAAAATGCATAAACTGGTTCTGTTGTTGGAAATGAACGTTTTAAGTGATTGGGCACATTTAAGGGATGCAAGATAATCACGGCCAACACCCTTTTAAGTCAGTCCCACATAGCAGGCAAAAAATAAAGTGGTTTCTTTTTAAGCAGTAGGAATTACATGTAATTCCTCAGCAAGGTTCAACCATTCCTAAAGCTACCATTTGTTTCCTGTAAAAAAAAAAAAGGTATGTTTATATTTTCTTCAGTTTTGTGTAATTCTAATCTTCTGTTCTGGTTCTTGACTCTCTGGTATAAACTATATTGCCGGCATTAGCCAAAGGAGAGGCGTATAGGTTAACAATGTGCTTGTGTATACAAGATATTATACTCAGTCTCATCATCTAAGATATTTAATATCATAAAAACTCTTCAACAATTGGCTGCTATGGAGACGAAAGGGGGGAAAATGGATTTTATCTTTTACCACCTGACTCCCTGGCTGTGCGCCATTTGCTCTTTTTCTACTGCTATGGAGACTAAGTTTAAAAAATAATAATAAAAAAAAAATCAGACATTTTTACAACAGTATTGTCTGGGGAACTTTGCTTATTCCAGAGCAAGCAGCATTTTCGCCACTGAGGAATACCTGCCCTGCAGAATGGCTGTGTGGGTCACGGCACATTTGCAACGATGGACTATGTGTCCATGTTTGTCCTTCTCAAACTACAAAAATTAAACCCTCTGGTCGCTCCTGCACTAGGGGAGGTGGGACAGCCTGTTATCTCATGGGGGCTCCCAGTTGAGGTAAGCTGGATTCTATTTGTTTTCATTAAGGGGGCAGTGGGAGAATACGGGTTTGATTGCTGCTGAAAACATGAATGTTAAAGCTATTTCTATTACAGGAAACAGCAGCTTCTCTCTCAGCATCAAATTGTTGACATATAAAGGGACTTTCCGCTCACTCTGCACCTCACCAAGCAGTATAATGAGGACATTTCAGTGATGGACACTTGCTGCACATCGGGGGGGAGGAGGGGAGGAGGGGAGGAGGGGTGGTGTGTGTGTGTGTAAACAAAAACATGGTGCCTGCATGTATGTACCGAAGCAATGCTTCTTAGGCCGTGCGTATAGTGCCCGCGACGTCGCCCAAAAACAAATGCATTGCCGTCGCCGCGTAAGCTTATAGTAAGCGCGATGGCAACAATGCAACAAAGTGAATTTTGGTAGCTGGCAATATTTGATTTTTTTTTTTTAAGGGATGTCGCCTCATGTGACAGCCCTTGAACCAAATCAAATGCCAGTACGCCCGCGATGCCGCCCCAAAGCGAAATATAACTATCGCTAAGGTGACGGCAATGGGTGACATCACCCATCCTGTCATGTCGCGGGCACTATACGCGCGGCCTTACTCTTGTACAGTGCAATAATTAAAAGCTCTCCAATACAATATATGGAAAGCTTAAAACCATTTCATACCATATAGAGATGATAAAGTCATGTTCAAACACTGCTACAACATACCCTGAACCTGCACAGCAAGATTTTTATATTTCCTTCAATCAATAACCAAGATATTGCCCACAATTTGACCATTTGCTTAATGTGATACCTGTGGATATAGACTTACATTGATCAAGTGGCAGGCAAACCAAGAAAGTGCGATGTCTGCGATTGGGGAGCAGGGAACAATTTCTACCCAATTCCAGTAAATGTCATTTCCATTTCAATCAGGATCAATAAACGTGCCTGATGTTTTAACTTGTTCTGCATAACCATTGATAACTTTCCCTCCATATAACATTTCCAATCTTCATGTATCCGACATGACTGCATCCATACGGAGCAAATTCCACCTCTCCTGTCCCACGAGTAGAAACTGCCTTCCTTCACGAAATTAGTGATCCAGTGCTACTTTAACAGATCAATTTGCCAATTGTGTGGCAAAAACCCACACAATATACAATGCGTTTTATTGGGCGCTTGTTAGGGAAGCAATACTAACAAATACATGCTACAGTAAGATGCTGCAATCAGGGCACAGTTCTTAAAATTCCAATAGTAGTGGTCAATTGCTGTTAATTATTTAATCCCCATTTAAAAATGTACTCAACCGTAGGATGTCCCAATAAGGATGTGGGAGGGATATAGATATACCTACCTAAGTAGGACTACTATAATAAAATTATTGGATTGCAGAATTGCTTTGCTTTAATTTGTATGAATGACCCTACACCAGCAGTTCCCCTAAATATCAATTAAACGCATTAAAATTTGAAGGGGTGTAAGCAGGGGGGGGGAGAGAGAAATGAACAACAGCTTCCATAATACTTTAACCAAGCCATGGGGTAGATTACATATCTTGTACCCTGTCATTCAGGTTAAAGATTCAGTATCATAACTTTTCATATGATTAGGTGATCTAACTATTGATAATCACTTGGAGGACACACACTTTGCAAAGAGTTTTAATTTTGGTCCATGAATTATATTACGCCCACGAAGACCAATACTGCTTCTGTTCCACAGAATCGGATATTTTCATTTTTTTCCCTCCCCTTTCCTTTAATAAAAGGCACAAAATGAGAATTCTTTTGTAAGCAGAAGGCCCTAATACCTTAACATTTATTTGATATCTCCTCCATTCCAGACATGTACCCACTCATATGCCCGAGGGCATTTGCATTGGTCAGACAGTAATGCAAATAAGTTAACAGTACATTCAAGATCAGCTGCATTTGAAATCATGCTTGCGTCTGCATGGATATATTTAACACGTGAACAGCAATGTAGAGATAAGCAGAATACATTTCCTTTACAAAAACGTAAAGCTAGATGTATAAAGATACAAAATGCACACACTTAAAAGGCAGAAATACCCACACACCCGACACCTTTCATACAAGAAATCAACCATGACATCAATATTTGTACAGCAAAGTTATGCACCAGGTTTTATATCACCTGCTTTACATGAAATCGTTGCTTTTTCACAGCGGGTAAACGTTAAAGCAGAAGAACAGAGAGGAAAAACAGTGTCGTGTTCATAGATGCGCCGTTTACGCTAAAAAGATTCCAGTGCTCTTGTTCTTGCAGAATTCTCCTCCCCATCAGCGTCCCAACATCAATAACAAAGGGGAAAGACGCCAGAAGTGGAGTGCCAGCTGTTAGAGGTCGGGGAGGAATGAACATGGAGACATCCAGTATTGGGTCCATCCATACCAAAATCATTCGGTAGTATTTTCATTTCCAAGTTATTTGTGGCTGCAGACAAAATATTCCCAGATTTCAAAAGCTGACAACTTTATAAGGTGAAAAAAAAGGGGTATCCAATTTAGCTGGTAATGCTACTTTATAATTGGACACCACTGAAAGGGTTTATTAAACAGAAAAAGTATGCAAGAGTAAAAGTAGTCACAAACCATTTATTAAGTTGTTGGAGAAAAAAATGTAAAATGATTTGGAAATTCCCAGGCATTCACTCCGTGTCATGTTTCATTGCCGGAAACATCTTTTGCTTGGTCAAAAAAGTCCAATTTAAGTCCCTTCTTCTGGGGTGGCTTGTTAAGATCAGTATTTTTTTCTAACATTACATTTATACAATGGTATAAATCAGGGGTGAGCAATACGAGTCCTCAATGGTCTCAAGATCTCTTCAGCATAGGTGGCTCACTCTACCACTGTCTGAGCCATCTGTACTGAAAACCTGACCCGCTGGTCCTTGAGGACTGCAGTTGGCCGCCCCTGAGCTACAGTGTTTCTCAACTTTCTATTTACATGATATATCTGCTGTAGCAAAACAGGTCGTTAAAACTGGTTTAAAACAAAAAAACCACAACACTACTAAATGTTACATATAGAAATGCATTTAACTACTGTTATCAGAACAGTGTTTCTTTATGTGATGATACAGCTTTATGTTTCTATTACTTTAAATGTAATGCAAAATCTTTCAAAGTGAAATCACATCCTATTTTTTCCCTGCGGGGAACAGTACAGATACAGGCTTGAAACGCCTTCGGTCGCCATCTGAGAAACACTGCTCTATTAATATTCCATTCCTCAAAAAAAAAAAAAATACTTTGTAACTAAAACATTAACATTCCGAACCATAAATTCCATCTCAAATACTTTACATTGGCATTTCATGTTTGTCACCTTAATAAAAGCATATATGAAATTAATTTTTTGCATAGATTTATTTTTAGATCTTTCAGTTCATTTGTAGTTGTAACATTTGACCATCTAAAAAATTCAGCAAATTTCAGTAACTAGAAGTTACACTTTGCTGTCAATGAAGTAGGACCAAAATTAGCAAGATTTGGGCTCCCTGGACTAAAAAAAGGGAATACCACCTTTTCCCCCCGTTTTGGCAGTAGAGAGGATCAATCAAAAACATATCTTATTACAGACCAAGAGCCAACACTGAAGCCAGAAACATTAATGAAACTCTACTCAAACAGAATAGCAACTGACAGGCCTACGCTATTCTGTTCCTTATGAGGACCTGGGAGAGAACAGTGGTGTAATCACTCCATGAACGATAGTCTGGGGTCGGTGAGAAAGGAGAAGACGTGTTACAGCCTAGATAAAAACAATCCTTGCCGTCTGTGACGGAGCTGGCACACATGATGCTGAACTGGTTAAGATGCATGCAGAATTTGTCGTTTTTGATACCCATATTTCAGGTGTTTGGCATTTCAGCTCTTGCAGGAGCACATGTTCCAAATGTCCTCAACCACCTTTTGCTTAATCTACGTTAAAACATGCAAGGCCACAAAAACAACAGGCAATGCATGGTGCAGCCACCTTCCAACCTCCCGTAAGGAGCCCATATCTCTGGTGTGGAAGGCAACAAAGTACTTGACATCAGTGTTGGCAATAATATATGTGAGACAAACACTTGTGGAAAATAGCACAAGCAAGGACGAGGCCAAGTGAGCAAGTTTTGTGGGGTTCACTTTGGGAGCATAATGGGGTTGCCTAAAAGATTGGTCGTAGGAATGAGGGGAACTTTTCAGGTCAGTAACAATTCAGCCCAGTGAACAGACTTTGATAGCAAAGTTTGCAGAGTCTGTGTGTGTGTTTGTTAATTTCAGTTGGTAAAGAAAGTAGGAGGTTTGCGACCCCCAGTTTCCAAGCTCACACATCCCCCCTTTTTAATTACAGCTCTTGCTAAGCACCTGTAAATGACCAGTATATTAAAGACAACTCTCCCCCCCTGAGAGCAGCAATGAGAGCTTTCTGCAGGTGCTGCAGTGTTAGGACCTACAGATGGGCCATAACGTGAAGTTGGTGTAGGCTTAAAGTGCTTTGGCCAAAGAATTGAACTAAATGACCCTTTCTTATGAGAAGAGAAACAAATTTAACAATATAATATGTGAAGTTGGATGTAGCACTGGGACTTTGTTTCTTTTGTTCTAGGTACCAACCACCAGAGATTAATTTTTTTTTTTTTTTTTTAAGTAAAGCTTTGTCTGTTGCGTTTTAAAGCAGCAGCCCTGCCTAACTATTCTCAGCTCCGGTGATCACGCGCGTTCCGAGATACTTACTGGTGTAATTTCGTGTGTTTTTTTTTGCTTTTTTTAAAAAAAAAATAGGATTTAAATTATTTAAAGTGGCCATCCAATAGGAAGCCACAACTGATAAATTTGCAGCTTCCCATTGGCCAGCAGAATTTGATAGCAATTTGTATTTCCCTGGAGAAAGTACACACACAGAAGCATTAACTACATCTTTAAGTTCACTTACAGAAAGGTGTACAAGGCAAGTCAAGATATGAAACCATTGTACACGGATAGTTACATATTGCAGTGTTAAAGACATTCATGTGTTGTACAGGGGTGGGGAGTAGTTTTGGAAATCACTTACTACATCTTATGACCCAGTAATGATATAAAAAAGACTGGGGTTACCTTTTTACCATCCTGCAGTTGGCAAATCTTACAACCCACCCTTTATTGGGAAAGAGTTATTTACATATAATTACTTTGATACAAAACGGACAAGAACCCAAAAGGCTCAACTTTGATATGTTATGTCCACCGCGTCGGGGGAAAACATCTCAACATCTTCACCCTTTTTCTGCTAGTGGAATGGCGATGCATTGCAAAATGTCACGTGATATATATAGAACACAAAACTGCCCAATTGCTTTGTCGTTTTCCACCAAAAGCATAAAAACCTTAGATGTGGTTGATTAAAACAGAGCAAGAATCAAAACCCAATAAAAATACAGTGATTCACCCCAACTGTAAACAATATAAAAAAAAACCTGGTTACAAATTAAAAAATAAAAATAAGTTAATGACACCCAAAATCAGGGAACTGGACAGATGGGACATATACATGAAGATCTGAGGTGAAGGGGAATAGGTCATCAAAAACCGGCCACATTTAAGTTTTACAAAATAAGCAACGGTCCGCCAATAACATAGCTATAGTTTTCCGTCAATTGTGATCACTGCCAAATACAGTGGCAACCGATTTGCACTGAACTGGCATTTCAGATTACTATGACCCCCACCCACCCCCCATCAAAAAAAAAAAAAAAAAAAACATTCAGCAAAAAAAAAGCTCCGAGAAGCAAATCTTTTTTTTTTTTTACATAATTAAAAAAAAAAATCTAAATGGCTATGATTCCTCTATTAGCAGAAACACAATGCAGTCTGAATAAATTTGCCTTTCATTACATATACATATATATATATTATTTATATATCTATATCTACATCCTTGTCTAGATATAGATATATATATATTAACACAACATGAATGCATTTTGTACAGTGTATGGGACATCTGACTTGCATTAGACCATGGCACGATAAGGTCCCTGCATCTTCAGGAACTGAATAATGAAGGAGGGACCCCCAGCAACAATCTGAGGCGGCAGGTGGCTGAGGGGACAGTTCTCAATACTCATGATTGACAGTTTGCTGCACAGGGCCAGCTCGAAGGGCAGGCTGTGCAAGTTGGGGTTATCGTTCAGATACAACTCCTCCAGATTCTCCAGTGTACCTGTGCAAGGTGGCAAGAAAACAGCATATATGTTAATGCACGTTGTAGTTTTGTGCTGACATGTTAGCATCGAGATCCTCCTCCTTCCACAGAAAATGGATATGTTAGAACGCATGCACCGTAGAAATGTATAGTCCCAGCTTGGTAAAGATTCTGTCATACTGGTAACCTAATGCTTACCTATTTCCTCTGGGAGGTGGGTGAGTAGGTTTTCTCCCAGGCCGAGGTGGGTCAGGTTTGTAAGGTGCCCGATGCCTCTTGGCAAGGTCGTTAACTGGTTATTCGTTAGGACCAATTTCTGAAGCGGAAAAAAACAAAAAAAGTTCAAAGTTGCACATAATAAAAGCTGTTGTGCTTAAAACAGCCATACGGGTCAACTTAAATAAATATTTTTTTAATGCAGGATTGAAGCAGGGGGTCTCCGGAGATGAAGCATATTAATTTTAGCTCTGGGGACCCCATGCTTCCAGATATACTTGCCTCCATAGGGGGTGCGGGTATCTGTGCGGAGTTTAACGGTGCAGGTCATGCGGGAAAATAGGAAACGCACCAGATGACATCATGGCTTCCTATTGGCCAGTGTGACATTTAACCCGCCATTAGATTAAGGAACACCATGTTTCTGCCTGTAAGGATACCGGCACCACTACATAGACAGGTATCTCTGTAAGCAGGGGGTCACCGGAGCTGAAATGAATGGGGTTCAGCTCCAGAGACCCCCTGCTGCAAACCCGTAATAAATAAATACAAATATAAAGACACACACAATATTGCTGCTTTAAATCGGGCCTTGGCTGTACAATATTCTAAAAAAAGAAAACCATAAGAGATGGGTAATAACGAACACACACACGATATAGGCAGGTAATAATTTCAGAAAGACAAGTCATTTAGTTAATTTATCCAAGTGGAGAAATCCAAATTCTCCCATATGGGATTTTTTTTTTTTTGACGTTTCCCTTCCGCACACACCAAGTACAAATATAGGATAAAGTAACTGTCGTCTAAATTTAGCATAGGATGAACTTTATGGACATATGCCCCTTTTCAACCTGTGTACCTCCTTCTCTGCTCTTTATTAGGTTTCTTTCTATACACACTATGTAATGCAGCCAGTTAAGCTTTCAAAATTCAATCAAAACAGGAATTTCCCATAAGTTTATACGAGGACATGGTGGCTCACTGACACATCTAATATCGGTGTGATGTGGGAGACTGGAACAGGCGTGGGGAAATTACACAGTACAGTTAAGAGTGGTGTCCGTCACTGTGTACTGGAAGGTTTTAGTCCCTTTCTTACCCACCAGAACCGCTTTGTAAATATGTTTCCTTATGAAATGTAGGAGAGGGGCTGCTTCAGCCCCTGAAATACCCCATGACAGCTCTCGCTATAAGGTCGGGTCCTCCCGGGGTCTCGTGGCGTAGTAGCTACGTCATGATCTGTAAAAAAATTATGGGGAGATGGCGTTCTGCGCTGCCGTGGAGTTAGCCAGACGAGGAACCGTGGAGACGACTCGTCCATTTGCATCAGTGAAGAGCCGCTTCACACGATCACAGTGTGTGGCGCTCTGGTGATGTGCCTCTCTGGCACGAGAAGGTTTAAGGGAATGTTCTGGATTTGTCAAACATTCAGTAACTGTACCTGTAGGTCTTTCAAATAAGCGATCTCGTTAGGCAGAGACTCCAACTTGTTTTCCTCTAGGTCCAGCTCCCTTAACTTGCGCAGGTTCCCAATACCGTGAGGGAGCTTCTTCAAAAGGTTGTTCGACAGAACTAGGACCTGCAAGAGAGATACGCATGTGGCTTGTAGTGGGAGAAGATTCCAATCACCGCAGCCCTGAAACGCACTCTGCAAGCACAGGACTTCCCCCAAGTCAGAGAGACTGACACAGCCCTCTTCAGATTGAGGAGTTATACAAGTTTCATTTTACCTGTGCTTGAGATGTAAAGAAACTGTGCAACGTTTCTATATACTACAAACATCATTACAATGCAACGGGGGGGGGTTCTTATTAAGGACTGAAAAGTAAATAACCTCACAATTATTTGCACCTTGACTCTACAAAACTCTACAAAATAAAATCTCTGGATTGCAAGTACTTTAAATTTACAGCCCAATGTGTACAGTCATCATACCTCAATAGAAACCAGACCAGACACATCCTCAGGGATCTTTGTTAACTGATTGGTGGCCAAGTTTAACTCAACCATACTTGTCCAGGTCCCAAAATCCAAGGGGAGGGAGGTCAGCTGATTATCCTGTCATGGGATTAAAAATCAGTTTAACACAAAGTGAAGCGATTTCTAAACAAAGCCAACATTTCCCTTTAAGAGGAGTGATCCAACCCGGTATTTTTGTTTTTTAGATTTATTTATTTTTTACACGATTAAAGCAGGGGTCTCCGGAGCCGAGCTACATTAATTTTAGCTCCAGGGACCCCACGCTTCCAGAGATAGACCACAAAAGTGGGTGCTGGTATCACAGCAAAGTTTCATGCTCCGCATCACATGCCAATAGGAAGCTGGACCTGATGACATCACAGCTTATTGTCCCGCAGGGTGCAGGAGCTTTCAAACTCTGCTATTACGTGAACCCTGGTAGTTGAGGCGAGCGGCTACCGACACCCCCTACGGAGGTAAGTATTACCGGAAGCAGGGGGTCCCTGGAATTGAATTTAGAGGTTCAGATTCTAAGACCCCCGGCTTCAATCCTGTGTTAAGGAAAAGAAAAAAAACACAACACGCTTGGATTGCCGTTTTAAACAGTGCAAAGTGAGATTTCTCACATGTGAGACAGCAAGCCAGACAACGGCTTAATTAAAAAAAAATAAACACAACTGGAGCACTAATAATTAAAGCTACAGAATACATAAAACACTGTAAGAAAGGTTTCTACTATTCCAGTTTAATATTGAAGATTAAAGGGGACAGTACTAATATAAACTAATGGCAGTGCCATGCTCAATAGATTTAATCCGGCTGATTAGCACCTAAATCAAGTATTTCTATTTTATTGAAACATTAATAATCTCTATGATAATGAAATGCAACATTGAACTGTTTTGTATTATATACACATTCCGAAATAAGCTAAAATATGAATGTAGAGTTCAGGACAAATTCTCTGACAAGCTATAAACCCTGGTTCCCCAAACATGGTTTCAGGTGCAATCCATCGTTCCTGAAGTAAATACGGAATTAAACTACTCTGTGGTTTCACATCTTTCACGGCAGCAGCTAACCTGTGTAAATGTGAGAACACCATCCCTTTAACAGAAGGAACAATAAACGCTCACTCTGGAACGGGTGAACAAAACATTGTTAATTGGACAAGGAGCGGTAAACTTCACACCAATTAAACCGAAGTGTTAGCCGATCCACCACTGCGTTTAGAGCAGCTGGGAGGTCCAAAGTAAAATACTTTGCTCCCATCACACGTATGAATAGACAGAGGTTGATTCTGAACCGCAGTTAAACACAGATGGTACCCTGCTGTAATTTTACAACCCCGCTGTTTGAAGAGAGGGCACCATCCTTTTAAACACTAAATACATTTTTTATGGCATTGAGATCACTAAGGTTATGGATATTGCTTCAGGACAATTTGGCAATCTGCTTCAAATCCCATTAAAAACATCGACATCTGTAATCAAAATGTGTGATCATTTCTTTGTGCTAGAGTAAAAGGAAGAAGAATCCTCTGTGGCGTCTTCTCATCTTCACAACAGGGACATTTTAGCCCCGATGTAAAATACTGCTTTGTAATTGCTTATTTACGCTATGTCCTCAATCAGATCACCATTCCTCATCCGTAAAGCAATTACTACTTGATACATTTTTAATTTTTTTTTAAATCAAGAACCGCTACATTGATATATTAATATCTTGCGTTCTTACATGCCTGAGACATGGTACAGAAAAAGGTGAAACAAATATGGTTATTGCAATAAGGAGCATCCCTAGTTAGACAGGACCAAAAGGAGGGAGCAGCAGCAGTTATGAATGTTCTGTGGAGGTTGTGGGCCATGATTGATAATACCCGTATAGATAAGAGACCCGACAAAGGGCAGATTAGATGCCCGACAAATGCAAGTTCATTTTTGTTTTCTGCATCTTATGTCTAAATAAATATTCTTGAGTTGACTGTTTTAAGATGCAAAATGTAACTGAAACTGGAGCTGGAATGTCATTTTCTATTACACAGTGTGTAATGTGCTCTTATTAAATGTAATTCTGTGTGGCTTGTAAAGTCCTACTGTACTGGTTTCTTCCATTAGAGAAAGTTTATTTAGTGGAATATACAATGGTGGATACGTACTGTTTTTATAATGTTAGAAGATTGTAATACCCAATACTGCTCTATATTAGCTATAGCAAAACCACATCTCTATATTTAGCCAAATATAAAGTAACATTAGAACATGACATTTGTACAGCGACAAAATGTGATAGTGTGAGCACTTGATATTATCGACTGTAGAATCTCTAAAGAAAACCTATACACCAAGCTTAACTGAACAAAACTTACCTTCATGTTCAGCTTGCTTAATACTTTAGCTCTTGAAAAAATTCCAAAAGGGATTTTATTAATGCGATTATGCTCCATATTGAGAGAGTAGATGGTTGAGAATTGCGACGGCCCCCCTACAGGATAGGACTGGAAGCAGTTCCTGGCCAGAGTTAAGCTGGTCAGGTTCGCTAGGCTGGACAGGAGACCCTGCAGAGAATAGAAGATTGATTTTCTTACATAGCGCACATGGAAGTCCCTGTCCCGTAAAGCTTACAATGAGGCACAAGGATATAAAAAAGGTCCAAGAAAAAAACGATACTGGGATCTGAACCAGGGGCCCTTCTTCAAACTCCGCACCGTAACTCACGGAGCTTCCTTCAGCCAGAGAGGTTTATATAGGGAGGCAATAAGGCAGCAGAAAAGCTAAAATTACATGTAGGTAAAATGGTACAAGTTATTCAAACATGAAATACTGACCTGTGTGACATGCAAATGAGTTTGTGGAGAATTAAAAATATATTTTAAAACTAAATTTGGGCCTGACTTTGCATCAGGTGCAGCAACTGTTCAAAGACTTGTATTTGTTGTAGTCACTCCAAGAGTGAAGTGGTTAATGATTTGAAAATGTTAGTGTACCAATGGCTATGTACAAATGTAATGTGTGCCATCACTTCTCGTTCACAACAATGATACGGTAACCCTTTGTCATACTGCAACAAGAGTCTTCCCAACTGGCTTTGAACACTGTTGCTGTTACAATTACACCCACTTAAAGCTCTTTTCTCTTTGCCTCTCCTGTAAATGGAATGTGACAGCATGCTCATTTAACCCTTTCTGCGCTGGGAACTGAGAGCTTTGTACCAGTTATTTTAATAATGCAGAGTCAGTGAAAAAATTGTGTGAGTGGTGAGGGTATATACACGGTGGCATCTTCAATAGAAATTTAAGTTAACACATTGCTAACGCAGGCCAACAATAAATTAAAAAAAAATTTTAACACATCGGGAAAGGCAAGATATATCCAATATTCTGCTTTTATGAAGTGCTCACGGCAAAACCCTGAATTATTTCCAATTGACTTTATCTCCCTGTGCCTCAGGCACCAAAATCATAGATTGTAAGCTTATCTGGGCAGGGACTGCGTCTGCAAAACCACGTGCTATACTGCAATTGTGACACGCTGTGAGTCCCATTGGGACAAAAGCACTATATGAAATAAAATGATAATAAAATAGGTGTGGTGTGGAATTACTACCTACGGTATTTAAAATCTTACAGAATAAAATATAGGTTAGTTAACTACTTTTATAGGCGATTTTCTACTCCTGTTATTGAATATATTTTTGATGTACTTTGCCAAACCTCAATCTGGTACATTTTACTGCTCGTTAAACCTGCTAACTTATTTAAATGCTAAACCTAGTAATTGTCACTTTAGCTTGGCATTTTGTTTCTGATGCAAACCGTTTTTACTTTGGCTTAATTATTCCAATCCCGTTTCAGAGTAAAACCCAGTAGTTTGCCAAATACAGGTCCGTGTGATAAGGATTCATGGTGGCCATTTCTAGTCACCATTCTAATATTGCACTATGATGTCAAAGCACGAACAGATATAGAAATGCAAAAAACAGGATTTGATCAAACTGCTGATACAATTTTTGGGGGGCAGGTATGAATACTACACCAACATATCTGTAGAGATTATTAAACACATTGCTGCTATTGTGATCTCAATTGCATTATTGGAATCATTGCAACAAATCTTTCTTGGGGATATGCTTCCATCCACAAGCAGCGGAACGCATGGTGTATGCAACAATACGCGTATACCAGAGCACTTCAAAATGGAGACAAATACTTACATATTTAAAGGAGGTGAAGAGACCTAGTATATGTATAATACATCTTAATTTCTTCATTGAACATATACCTCAAGTGGGTGCAAAACACAGTAACTGCATGGGGAACCTTCGAATGACCTTGTGCTGGGTGTTGTGTGTATCCTGGATTCCACTTGTGTGTTTACATAGCTCACCTCGGGTAAAGTCGAAATGTTGTTGTTCTCCAGATTCAGCTCATCCAGCTCGCTGCATTTTGCCAAGGACTTGGGTATCGCCGAAAGCCTGTTGTACCGCAAGCCCAGTCGACTCAGGCTGGAGAGGTTTCCTGCAGGTGACAACCCAGCTTAATTATTACTATTTTCATAAGCTGCAATGCAAGTAAAAGCAAAGGGCAGAATGTTTTACATGAAAAGGCTATTTTTGTAAGATAAAGTATCAGGTTAGAGCTAATTTGTCTACAGGCTGTTCGCTTTGGATCTGTTTTTTTGAGAAGGTTTGTATTGTTTGTTGTGCTTTTTTCAAGCATTCGTATTTTGCTTTTTTTGCGTTGTGTTTTTTCCCCAAACACTCCCTGCTGTAGAATGCCTTGTGCTGTCTCTGTGTTGATGTGGAGTTTACTCTTCTGTATGCTGATAATAATCTTTGCAGGCCAAACAGCACTTAACTCAGGAAATCACTTAATATGCACAACATTATGTAGTATACTCTGTGGAGTAAGCAGATAAGAGTTCACTAAAACTGCTGACAAATTGCATGGATGTGTATGAACATTTGCAGACATGTTTTATTTGTAATGTTTTGTTTCGCTGCAGTACTGTACCGACTAGAGTATCACAATGATTCCTTGCCTTCAAGAATTTGCAATCTAAGGCTGAGTCCAGGGCCTATGCTGAGGCGCGCAGACGCTTGTCAGTGAGCCCCTGCAGCCGCAATGAGAGCGGCTTTAGCAGGGGCTCGCGCCCGCGTCCGCAGGCGTAGGTCATATACAATTTATTTTTTTATTTTTTATATAACTGTAATTTTATTAGGTGTTCCGGTGCGTACATAATAACACAATCCATTTGCTCTTGTAACTTCACCATTTCCTTATTTCCAATACACTGAACGTGACAGACTTAAACAAACAGACGTGACTTCAGGGTGTCGGGGTGGGGGGAGGTCCAGGAAGCAACCTTGTTAACGGATGGATGCGGCTCTCTTCTCCCACCTTTCTACCGGTATATTACTTATAATAGATTGACGGGTCTACTGCTCTGCCGCTAGGAGTGGCCCTTCCTCGTTGAGCTCCCTTGCACCTCAAGGTCTCCTGGTCGCTATGTGGTCAAGGATCCATTTGGTCAATGGAGAACGCATTTATAATTATCAAAGGGTAAAAGGGGGACGATAGACAGCACTCTGATGATGTTAAATTAATGCAATTGCAGGGTGCACGGAACCAAAGGGGACCCTTATTCCCCTGTATAATACTAACAAATCTACGTAAGTACCAGCACTCACTGTCTAATGGCTAAATGATGAAAACAGTTGTAATGCAGAATAAAGATTTAATAATAAAACAAACCAGAAATAAATCAAATGTGTTTGCAGAAACCAGTATCACAAATGGGCATGTCACAAAGTGAGGGGTGGGGGGGGGGGAAGGAAAGGGGGAAAAAAACATGAAACACAAGGAATATACACAAAAAATGGAGAACGGCAAGTATGCTAGGGGGGCAACGTTTAGAGGGACTACCTCTTCATCTGGCCCATTCCCCCTGGTCCAAAAGGTCCCAGAGGTACTTCCCTAAGCCTCCCTTCCCCTATAACTGGTCAAATCAGACACCTCTGAAAATAGATAGCAAACATACAGTGTAGGCTAAATACAGGGTTTTGATTACTGTCTTCATTTGCTATTGCCATTAATCTTACATTGACTGTTGTGGACTCCTGGTGCTTCTTTGCAAGCTGCTTTCTTGCAGGCTGTGTTCAGCCTTTACTGTACCATTGCACACAGTTTCTGGTAGTACTTGAACTACTGACATTAACTATAGTGGATTCTTGCTTCCCTGCTATTAGCTGTTTAGCTGTATTTAGCCTACACTGTATGTTTGCTATCTATTTTCAGGGGTGTCTGATTTGACCAGTTATAGGGTAAGGGAGGCTTAGGGAAGTACCTCTGGGACCTTTTGGACCAGGGGGAATGGGCCAGATGAAGAGGTAGTCCCTCGAAACGTTGCCCCCCTAGCATACTTGCCGTTCTCCATTAATTTGTGTATATTCCTTGTGTTTCATGTTTTTTTTCCCTTTTCCTTCCCAACCCCCCCCCCACCCCTCACTCTGTGACATGCCCATTTGTGATACTGGTTTCTGCAAACACATTTGATTTATTTCTGGTTTGTTTTATTATTAAATGTTTATTCTGCATTACAACTGTTTTCATCATTTAGCCATTAGACAGTGAGTGCTGGTACTTACGTAGATTTGTTTGCATTTATAATTATCATTGCAAAATTGTGGTAACATCTACCCCCGGGATGTCTGTCTGGGTCAACCAAGGCGACCAGACTTTTAGAAAATTTGAGCCGGAGTCGTTAACCAGACTCGTCAACTGTTCCATCCGGCACACAAACCAAATTCTGTTCCTGATTTTGGGTAAAATTGGTACATCCGGTTCTTCCACAGTGCTGCAATCTCACATCTGGTGGCGGTTGCTAAATGTGATATCAATTTATGAGTGGCATTCGACGGCCTTATACAATTTTTAGTTTGCGCGCTCACGGGAGCGCAGGGCCGGTCACGTGAGCGGTTCGCCCAATGAGGGCGAACCAGCTCCGTGACGTCACTGGCCCGCCCCACCCACCCCCCGACGGCGCGCAAACTAAGGCCAGGGAAAGCACCCGCTTTCCCTCAGCCTCACCACGCCTCCGCACGGCTGCAGTCACCAAGGACTCAGCCTAATACAGTAACAGAGAAAAGGGTTCTGTACCAGAACAATGTGTAACCTGATCTACGGATACAGTCCAGAGATAGGGGGAGTGTGAGGGGGAGTGTGAGGGGGAGTGTGTGTACAGCTCACCCCTACATGTACAGAGGATTTATTCCATTTACCCAGCAGTACCTCTCTTTGGGTTAACAAAACACATCCATAAACATTTAAAGCCGCACTATTCTGTTTAATTCGGAATTTATTCAGCTCTACGGCGAGGAGTGGGCCGCACAGCTCAACCGTGCTGCTTTCAGTAAATTAAACCTTTATCTCAACATGGCTGTCTGCATCAGCCTTTGCTCCTGTGGCCAACAGAAAGTCACAACATCGGGAGATGGAGCTGCGGCTTTATTTGTGGCCTGGGCAGTGTTATCATTTTAATTTACCAGCAGCTGAACTGAGGATAAGGCTGCGTTCATAGTACTGGCTACGGCGACTGCGACATTGAGCAGCGCTGTAGCAAATACATGCAGTCCGTCATGGGTGTCCATAGTGGGTGCGACAGCCGATGCCACGTGGTCGCTGGAAGTCAAATGATCTTGACTTCAGCAATCGCAGAGTGACATCAGCGGCACGTGAGCAGTTCAGCCAATGAGGGTAAATCGCTCACATCCACGCCTCGTCGCCCTCTGGACAGACTCCCGCACTATAACCAGGAATCACTATTACAACGGCGACGGCTGACGTCACACGGTTGCGTCGCCGTAACTATAAACACAGCCTAACTGTTGAGCTCTGCCGGACCCCCTTTCCACGCCTTAAAATATGCCAATTTTCCGTTTTATGTCCGTTTTCTTGGGTCCTAATTTGCAAAGTTGTCACTCTCAAAATTAGACACCAACCTTCATTAAAGTGAAATTAAAAATAAAGCGCTTTTACTTTATTGCTATTCTAATAAAAGGAAGTCTCCACTTATGAACACGCATGAGCAGGCGACTGGGATTTTACAGAGCCTCCCCCCACATTCTCCGCACCCTGCTAACAGATTAGGAGTCGTGCATCTGCTGGGTTTGATTATGGCCTGCTTAAGTGTCTGCACTCCCGAACAATGCGAGCTGTGAGGAGGCAGGGTTTGGCAAGCTACAGCTACACTCAACGCTTATTAAATATGAAACACCCAACAAGGGAAAAGATTAATGGTGTAAAACGTTCATTACATCGACAGACTGTCTCAGACACGAAGAAAGGGCTTGCATGTGATTAGAAGAGCTGACAGCCTGAAAAGTGCGAGGAATAAATAAAAACGGAGAATATGAATCAAACGACTTTGAATCAAACTAATTGTTTTTGTTTATTTTGCTGAAAACTGGAGATCTTCCCTTCCTTTTTTCTTAAAAAGGGGTGCATTTTTTACTTGATTGGAACAAATTTCCCTGAAAATAAACAAACAAAAAAAAAAAAGAAGTAGTGTCAAGCTATTTGTAAAAGGGCTCCAAAAGAGATGGTAAACAATGCTTCAGAAACAGTTATTCTGAGGAATATTTGCATATTTATTGTACCCATCATAGGGTTTACTGCAGAAAAAAAAGGCATTTAGGAGTCTGTATAGATACTGCAAATTGTGTAAGGTATCGCAAAGTACTCCCAGAAATGGCTTATATGCCATGACCGAAACTAATGGATCTTAAATCTTCCCAAAGACGACTGTTTCTCAGCAGACTGAATGTGGCCCATAGGGAGTGGAATCGATTGAACCTTCTTTCCACCCAAAAGATCATGATGTATTATGACAAAAAAAATTTTTAAAAAATATTGTACAACCTTGTGTAAAGTACCACTCAGTATTTTATGGATTACCCATATACCATAATACTGTATAATGGAAGCTACACTAGAAACTAGCTATTTGTAATCCATCCCACAAAGCTCATACCTTGTAAAAGTCCATGCAAAATATGCTTAGACATTTCAAGCCACAGCTTGCTATCTGACAGCAGCTCCCAGATCTGAGGTTAACAAGAGATCACACAACCTGCTTGCATAATATAGATCTTTCAACCAAACAACAAGTCTCCTAACACAATAATGCTACAGAAAGTCCTCCATCGTTTCTCAACCAGGATTCTGTGTCATGTTAGGGTGCCTTAGACTGACCTGAAAGGTTGTGTGTTTGCCAGAGGTAGAGTATTCTGTATACAAAAACATGTTCTTGCTTTACTCTGCTTCTTGTAAAATATATCAGTTTAAAGGGATATGGTCCAACTTATTCCATAGTGTGTTTTTTTCTTTTAGGAACCTTTGTTCGCACACTAGGTTTTTTTGATTGTCTCCTGTCTGAGAAACATTAATACAAAATATTTGTTAAAAAGGGACTACTGCAAGTTTTTAGAAAACCTCACCCACAATAACTATTGGTTTCTCCTCTAGCTTTAAACACCCAACAACCCCATTACAAAAGCACCATGGTATTTGTGCAGTTAATATTTCAGGCATAAAGTAAAAAAAAAAAATTTTTTAAAAACTCACACTTGGAAAAATGTTTATATGGTTTAGGGCGGGTGCTCAACTCCAGTCCTCAAGACACATACCACCCCGCTTGAGGACTGAGTTGAGCACCCCTGGTTTAGGTGTTAAATGTCTGGCTCTTAAGACAACACTGCACTACTATAACAGGGCTCCAAAGATTTAAGCATGTTGACACTACACTCAATTTTAACGTGTTGCAACCACAACTGTCGCTACTGAACATCTATGTGTTTTCAAAACCGCACTTCTCTAAAATCGCAAGAAGAAATTACGAGGACATTTAGAACACAATAACAGGTTATGGTTTTAATCAGGTTTGTAGCCTTGAAAGCAACACGCCATTTAAAGAAGGACCAACGCCTAAACTTCTAAGTCCAGGATGGAAACACTAACAGCTTTACAGCCTGTGCGATATAACGAGTGCGTTATAAATCATTCAAACGCAGCTTCAGATGTTGCTACAAACACTCCCTTTTATTATGACATCAGAGCACCTCCCGCCCCTGCCCTACTTGCAAAGCCACCCACTGCCAGCCGCTGCCCTACTGGCAAAGCCACCCACCGCCGCCCTACCGGCAAATTCACCCACCTGCCGCCCTACCGGCAAATTCACCCACTGCCTTGCACTGCCCTATATGAAACGGGTTAAATTCTTGAAAATGCTCCTGAATTTCCAAAGAATCCAAAAATCACCAACTGTTTGTTTTATGCATTATTACATTTAAGGCACACACTTCACTATCACACGTTTTCTGCAAACTATGGAGTAAGATTATACGGTCAAGGTTTCGGATCTTAACTGGTGAACTCATTTTACATTGTAACCCTGAAAATGTAGAGACCTACAGTAACATGACTAGGTGATTATCTCCATTTGTTACAATTGCAGAGACAGCATACATAACGTTAACCATTATCAGCAGTGCTGTTGTGTGTCTGTGCGTCTGTATACATGCACCAACTAATATTTTTCATAGTAGTCAATACGCACTTTACTTGCAGCTGCATGGGTCTTAACTTTCCCAGCAACAGAGACGATAAACTGTGAAGCCAACATTACAGTTTAAATAAACATTCATTTCATCTCACCATCTGGTCAATGCAGATTTAACACAACCCCCTCCCCCTTACTCTTTAGCCTCATAAGTGGTGGAGAATCGTTCTGTAACCCCTTCTTGGCAGACCACAATACATTACAGAGCGACGTGCTGCAGGCTGCTCTGGCAGTGAGGTTTCATTTTTTGTAAATAGAATGCGCTAAAAAACAGGACAAAGCAAATCTTCCTTAAAGCAGCAATCCCCCAACCCCTTTATTACATTTACCTCGGACCACCAAATAGGCTTCAGTCCCCCATGTACAATAGAATGCCACAATGTAATCAGGGAGGGGGGGAAGGGGGGAGTAAGGGGGGTTTGGCTATGGGTTCTTACTGGATGACACCAGCAGCAATCTTTAACATTTCCAAAAAGTGCACATGTCTGGAGGGCAGGATACATATACAATCATTTGAGCAAATTAAATCCGCAAAGAATATCCCAAATACAGAATTTTTTAGGTACCTCCAGATCAGGGATTTCTACAACAAAACCCCAATTAGACCAAAACGCACTAATTTTGAGCAGCTGTGTTCCAGAGACACGGACACAAGGGGACTCACATCTAGGATGTACAGGGAAGTGGTCTGTCCGAAAAAGACAAGCGAGACCCGGTTGCACTATATTCGTCAGTGGGAGACAGACTTAGGGGAGACATTAGAGGACGAGGAATGGGAACAAATCACACAAGCAGCAGCTAAAAGCTCCATCTGTACCACACTAAAGGAGAACGCGTATAAGGTCCTGATGCGGTGGTACTACACCCCAACTAGACTAGCTAAATTTGTTAAGGGCTACTCCCCGCTCTGCCCAAAACAGTGCGGGGAGGCGGCCGACCTGCAACACATGCTGTGGTCCTGCACAAAAGTGGTCCCGATTTGGGAACAGATTAGAGATTGGTTACAGAGGATTCTCGGTTGGGAGATCCCCCTGGACCCGTGGTTGTTCCTGCTGGGCAGACGGATCCAGGGTATGCCAAATGCGACGCATAAACTAATCGCGCATTTTGCAATAGCCACTAGATGCGAGATTGCAGCATTATGGAAGCAGCCAGTAATCCTAGCTATCCCCAAGATTCGAAATCGGATTTGGCACGTTTGCCGGATGGAACAATTAACGAGTTTGGTTAATGACACCGGCACAAACTTTCTAAAAGTCCGGTCGCCTTGGCTGGCACAGACAGACATCCCTGGGGTGGATGCCACCGCAATCCTGCTATAATAGTTGCAGACGCATTCTCCTCTGGAGGTCAGAGACCAGACGACAAATAGTGATGAACAGGTAGGTGACAGCCCCCTGGGTAGTAACCCAACGCGCCAATTCTATAGAGTTAATGCGACAAACTAGGGATCGAGGCAATATGATAAAAAGAGATATCTAAAAGGAAAAGAAGCTTGTAAGCGGCTACACGTCAACAGGAATACCTGGAGAAGACCCCACCCTCCCCTGTCCGTAGTCTGGTTTGTCTTGTTTGTCCTATATGTACGGTCCCTGTTTCATACTGGAGAAGTTATAATAGCCGCATGTTTGCGATAAAAAAATATTATTGGGGTGATGTAATACAATGGGATGTGATATGTCAGAATTTTTGACCCCAATAAAGAAAATTTGAAGTGGAAAAAAAAAGTGCACATGGCACGTATCTTGGGAGACATCTGATCGGAAGATATCTCTGGGTCTACCGAATCTGAACCTTACCATTTTTACATTCGGGGTCCCCTTGATTCTGGGGATACTTTCCGGTGTTACTTCCCATTTTTTTTTTTTTAAGTTA
Source organism: Ascaphus truei (assembly GCF_040206685.1). Classification (NCBI taxonomy): domain Eukaryota; kingdom Metazoa; phylum Chordata; class Amphibia; order Anura; family Ascaphidae; genus Ascaphus; species Ascaphus truei. The sequence continues at coordinate 48,259,221 of NC_134490.1, read as the reverse complement.
TTTAAAAAGGGTTTAAAACGATTGTCAAAAAGAAAAAAAACTGCAATAAATAACCTTACGTTTCCTATTGGCCCACAAGATTTGACAGACATTTTTAGTTGCTGGTAGGTACCAAGTCTGTAAACCAGTGTTTTTCAACCAGGGTTCCTAGGAACCCTTGGGTTTCCCCGGGCATCCCTAGAGGGTTCCCTGTAATTTTGACGTCATTTTGAAATTCTACCAAATACAGAAGAATGTACAATGTATCGGATGTCAGGCGCGCTACTAGAGAGGGTTGGGTTTCCTCAGAATTTCACATGGGGTTCCTTAACCAAACCAAAAAAAAGTTGTAAACATTGAGGGATTGCAGCTTTCAACAGCAACAACCCTTGTTCAAATTAATGTCACCAAATGAAGCTTGCCTAGTATTACAATGCAGCAGCCTGCACCCAATCACACGTTTATCATTCTGAAAATGCCTTAAGAAATAAACATGTAAAAGATTAATTTTATATTTTGGGTTCCCTACCAATAAAAACTATACTTGTTCAATGGAAAAACCATTATTCTTAGTCCAACATTGATCGGATTTTGCTATGCGACATTTAGAAAAACACTCTTCCCTGATAAATTCCAACATACAGTGGTTCACTTCTACAATCTTACGTTCAATGGCCAACACAAGGATCCAGAAGCTCAACGTTTCACAGACTCAGAATAATTGCATACCAACTTTGATTTCCATTAATAATGTAGACTTGGTATTGTAATCATTTTAACTTTACTTGTATTTTCTTTTTTTAGTAACCGTAGGTTGTATGAAAATATAAAGAGAGAAAAAAATCCCCTTTTCTACCCCCCCCCCCCCCCCAAACGGCTCGTGGTTCTAATCTAACACCCGCTAAAATAGAAAAGGTCAAAGACACTTTTCCCCACTGTCCAGTTCACTGCCATTACCTATTGTTTCTGGGAGGTCCAGAAGCTCATTGTGCTGCAGGTCCAAGTTGGTGATTTGAGTGCAGCTCCCAATCTCTTTCGGGAGGTGCTCGAGTTGATTGTGAGCGACATCCAGCGTAATGAGGTTACACAATTCACCTAGAAAAACAGACAATACAACTGAACAAACCTAAACAAACAATAGCATAAATACACACACACACAATTGTATGGTGTATGCATCCCTGGGCGTACCCAGGATTGTGACATATTTGTGGTATTATGGTTAGGATTACTTTTGCTCATAAGCCAATTCCCTCTAAATACAAGGACAAAAAGGAAGGAACATGGCTCACTAAAATGTGTACATGAAAACAGGCTTTTTAACCAACTATATTAGGAAGATGTAGAAGATAATGTGAATAGTCGTTGAAATGCAAGATAAAATTGTTCATAAACCATCTCCAATGTTTCCAAAATTCTTCTTAATCTGATCCCAAAAGTTTGTACCATAATGTTCAAATACTCATTGTATTCTTATACAGAATAAGATATTAGAAGAGCACAGGACAAAATAAAGTGCATGCTCGTCTTCATGCTCCATTATATTGACGCAATCCTGAACAGATGCATGTCTCTAAACAAGGGTACAACAAGGATAATCTAGCACTGAAGGAGTTAAGCGCAGGTCAAAGTTTAAATGCTACTTTGGTAAAAAGCTAGACACTATAAAATACCCTGATGGAAAGAAGAAAGGTTTGGAGACTCATCTTGAAGGAGTGAAGAGTGAACTAATGGCAGACACATAATAAATAGGCTAAATGTTCTGGAAGGTTTTTATAATCATTGCGTAACCTTGTGTGATAAAACGTCTTGTTACCTACACAATTTCCAGGCTCGAGTCCTTTTTCAGTGGCGCATGCAATCTAACGTGAGGCAAAGGGAAATACACTGGAATTTAAAAACTGGGTTCACCCATTTCTAAGGCAGGGATGTTACCACAAGACGCCGCCTCTACGGCCTTTGCATTGTCACTTTGTGTGCCATAACATCAAATCGGGGCCATCTGCCAGATCCAAAATATATTCTCTGTGGTTTAGAAAATGTGTGGTGCTTTTGTTTTAATAAAGTGGTTATTTTAGCTCAACATATAACTTTACTGCCCGTCAGGCAATGGAAGAGATAATGAACTGTATTTTTACTTCACAGCATCTAGTTCTCAAATGATCTCGATGTGCAGAAGTGTTATACAGTGCATTGAGCTTAAAAAATAAAATAAAAACAGGCATACTTCCACTGCAAGTCCTTTCAGTGTGCCGCGGAGGCTGCAGCATGGACACACTTGGATGCCTGTTTAGCTGGTTTGAGGTTCTGCATTTGGACCAATAGGATGCATCTGAGTAACTGCCACATTCCAGCGGTGCAGAAGAGTTCTATCAAGTTCATCTTGGGGAGGGTGGGGGAGGGGGAAGATTGCCCTTCTGCTTCAGTATTGTGCAATTTCACATTGCATTATCCTGTGGGTTTCACTCACTTCCAATTTGTACTGTGCAAGTATATTCTTAGGGGACTCTTCATTCAACTGCGACAGTCCTGTAGTGTACATCTCTGTGCAACAACGTTTTACATGCTCCGTATGTCCCTGAAACCCACACGTCATCGTCCATTTAAAAAGCGGCTCGATAATACTTTTGGCACAGGAATTTTCTCATTTCAAAGGCTGTATCAAACACTGGAACCCTGCCACTAGAACAAGTTACATCATTGTTGGAAATTCTATTTTTTTTTATTTTTTATGTCATTATCGTTCACATCCACGCAACTGCTCAAGGAAGGCGCTGCGATGCTTTGCTCTGCTCTGCAACCCACTGCGGCTGCAGGAGTGTTGAAGTGGCCAGGAAGATATTCTTGCAAAACAGCCGTTTTAAAACAGGCCTGAAGGTGCATGCACTCACACCTATTATTCCATGTGATAAATAGATTTTAAAAATCAACCATACTAAATGGCAAATCACTAGTCTGAAGCTGCTCAGGAGACAAAATACATAATATGGTGGCTCAGTCCGTGTTATTCATCTCTCCGTTATAAATTGCCCATGTTACAGAATCCCTGGTCCACCCATTGCTTGTATATTTATGTGAAAGGTGCATGCTTTTTATTTTTTAAATAGACTTTCGGTCCGACAACATACATAGAGTGCGGAAGAGCCTGCTGTACATTATAGAATCACCTTCTTTAATAAGTAACACGGCCATTATAAAAACAAGATGTCTACATAGGTGACACCTCAAGAATGTAATATTTTCTTTCTGATATAGTTTACACAGAGTGGTACATACATATTTTTGCAGGTATGACTTCTGGCTCTGTAGAGTTTACAATCTAAATTCTGGAGCCTGAGGTACAGGGGGATAAAGTGACTTGATCAATGTCACGAAGAGCCGACACTGGGATTTACCCAATTGAAAAGTAGCGATTTTACCACCGAGCTGTTCCTTAAGTCCGAAGTAGCAGCAGAGTTAAGCAGCAATCTTTCCCTGCCAAGTGATGGAAAAGCTACCATGGTTACGATAAGGAGCCGTGGCATCCCTTGTCCCCTCGACACCTTGTTTCAATTTCCCATTCTTCCCTTCTTCCATTTAAAATTTGTATGTCTTCACAAAACCCTCTGTACCTTCATTTGTGATCAAATTGACAAAAAAAAACCTCTGTCGTGCATTGTGGGATAGAATTGTGCTTCTAAATAAGTGATCGTTCTGTCTCAGGGTTTCATCCGACGTTGCCCAGAGGTTAGCTTGGACAATTAAACAAAACGAGACAATTTGTAATCTTGAGCACTGAAACAAAGTGTTTCAAATAATTTAGACAAATTCCCCTTTTGTGATGTTTACACTTAAGATGGGCTGACAATATCAATTAACTGCTGCAGTGTCAATGACCTGTAGTAGGGACATTTAGGTTTTTCTACAATCTTCAGTGTTTCAGATACATTACTGAATAAGAAATCCAGCTTCTGGAAATGATGAAGTAATCTTAAAACTCTGGCACTGTGCGTCTATTTTATGTAAACAGAAATTTCTTATCCTTCACTGAAGGAACCAACGTCATCATATCAGGGTCAGCCCTGAGGAACAGAAAATGGCGATTACATCAGGTTTTATATTTAACTCCCAAGATGAAGTTCTCATCGCACATGTGACAACAGGACTAGGCTTCTACAAACGTTCAGAGTTTTACATGTGGTACATCTAACTTCTTTCATTTGAATACCAGTCATCATTGTGGGATATTTTGCAAATGAATCATACAAATGAATCAGCAGCAAAATGCTATTTCTCCAGGCTTCATCGTTTTAAATCAATTCCCCCTGCCCCCTACCCCCCAACGATCAGGATGGTGCCGTTTTATGAGGGTTTGTTTTGTTAAAACCGGAATCCCTAAATATATTGCACTAAAGCAACAAAAATACACGGCCCAGACTAAACCTCTGACCTCGCTTCCCAACTTGTACACCACCCTCTCATTTCAGGGAAATTTCCAGATTCAAAATTAATCGCAATAAATCCGAAGCGCTAAACAATAATTTTCCTAAAGACCAGGTTAAACTGATTGCCCTAAATTTTGATTTTAAGTGTCAGCCGGTAGCGATCAAATACTTAGGGGTATTTATAACAAAGGATTTTGGCTCCCTGTACCTGGAAAACTACCCAGGGGTTCTGAAAGCTCTAGAAGTGGACATCAGGTCATGGTCCAACCACAGCATCTTGTGGATAAGCAGCATTCACAGTATAAAAATGAATCTATTGCCCCACCTTTTGTACCTCTTCCAAACCCTGCCTGTACCATTGGTCCCGGGGGACTTTAAGAATCTCCAATCATAAATAAATGTATCTGGAGGAAAAAAAGCCCGGGATAAGTAAGCAAATTCTAAATATACCAAACCAGACAGGAGGCTTGGGTCTCCCGTGTCTTTCATATTACAAAGCGGCCAGTCCAGCCAGCTAGTGTTATGGCACTCTAATCCAGCCCACAGACGTTGGGTATTTTAAGAATCTGACCTGGTCGCACCTGTCGAGCCAAGTAATCTGTTGTGGGCCCGTGTCGAAGAGTCCCGATATCGTCCAATCCAGTCAAATTATAGCCCACTCTCAAATTTTGGGTCTCGGTCTGTTAGATAGCTTCTCAACACGTTGATCCCTAATCACTCCACTTTATGATTATCCAGACTTTGGTCCAGAATTAGGTTGCAACAGGTTTGAGAGCTGGGGAGTAGCAGGTGTTACGAGACTTATGCTAAGGCCCCGCTCCCAGAGTCAGCGCGCCCGCACTGCAGACAGGCAGGGCGCTGACATACACAGACCGCGATATGTGGTCTGTAGGGAGCGGGAGGTGGGCGGGAGTGGGAGGCTTGACCGGGAGGGGGGCGTGGCTTGAGCGGAGGGACCCGCTACTCTCCCCCCCCCCCCCCACGGCTCGGGCTGCTGATTGAAGGTAACGGCTCGGGCTGCTGATTGAAGGCAAGTAAAGCAACACACATACACACAGACAGGCACACACACACACATGCAGGCACTCATACACACACATACACACACACACAGACAGGCACGCAGGCTGCTTCACTCCACACTCCTCCCCGCTCCCCGAAGCCTCTCCTCCTCCCGAAGCCTCCCCTCCCCATTGGCTTACAGCCACACCATGTGACGCGTCAACGCTAGGGATCACCATTCTCTTGTATCCCGTAGCGGCTGACGCGCCACAGCGTGTAGTAAGCTGTGCAGCCAGGGGGGACCGGGACCGGCTCCGCAGGATTCTCCTGCTGGTGGGGAACTCGCGTGTGGCCGCCCGCGCCGCCGGGCGCACCGGGTCCCAGGCCTAAGGGACGTGGGTGCAGACGGATCTCCTAAACCCTTCGAATATTTTAACAAAGAAAAAGCTATCCCGAATATCCATTTCCTTCAGTATCTTCAACTAAAAGCTTTTTATAATAAAACCCAGCCCCCTGGTTCTCTTACACGATTTGAGACCCTCTGCCCAGAGGACAGAGATACGTCAGGACTAATATCAAACCTTTATGGTTGCTTTTGAGCCCCCCACACCAAAAATTGAAATATATGTCCCAGTGGAAACTGGAAGGAATCCTGGGGGAGGAATTAGATTTGGAGGATTGGGATGATATTTTCTTGGCGGTGGCCATATCCTCCATGTGTGTCACTATCAGAGAAAATGCCATGAGGCTTTCCAAGTTCATTCCAGGATACCGATCAACATGCCTGAAGGGATGTGGGGATGCCCGCTGATATCAGCTTATTGGGCTAAAATCAAATTTTGGGCCCAATGAGTCTTTGGTCTGGATCTCCCTCTGGACCCCTGGTTGTTTCTGCTAAAAAAAAAAAAGGCCATACTATCTTCTCATGAGACATGTCCTCAGCCGCTAGACATGAACTGGCGGCGGTTTAAAAGCAATCAGTAATCCCATCAATTTCCAAAATTAAAAATAAAGTTTGGCAAGTCTACTGCATGGAAAAGTTGGTCAGTCTTAACGTCACCTGTTCAGATTTTCAGAAGGTCTGGCTGCCTTGGATTCTGGGTGTGGGCCAACCAGGAGTAAACCCTCATTCATTTTTGCTGTAAAATGAGAGGCCAGGGTAGTCCACTTCTATTTTTCCTTCCAAAAACCTTGGGTCAAATAGGCCCTGAAGTTCTAGATTCTCTGGGATGCTTCCCCAGGATATGAAGTTGGAAAGGGCTGAGACTTGCCAACTAAAACGTATGGTTGTCAATTTTACTCCCACCAGACTGCACTGTGATCTCTCTTTGTCATATGAATATTTGATGGTATTTTGCTCTGTAAGAATGTATCTGGAACTGTACCCTACCCCCACCCAGTTTTATTTTCTGTACCCACCCTTTTTTTTTTTTTTTTTTTTTTATCCCATCCCTACCCTGCCTTGACAAACTTCAATACAATTTGAGTTTCAATTAAAAAAAAAAAAAGATACATGGCCTAACTAATTTCTACAAGTACTCGGGTAATAACCAACAAGGTGTAAATAAGATTCCCGTGTGAAGTTTAATCTTTACGACATTGGATATTCTAGACTATATCACTAGCTCGTTCTTACAACAGGGCTGGCGCACCACTGGGGGTCAGTGGGGCATTTATTGGTTTTAGGACATCAAGCTCTGACTAAAGTGGTTTATATCCTCTTGTTTAAAGTGATTTATCTTAATTTCCAGGCATGTTACAATTAGAGTGGCAATCTACAACTAAAAAATAAATAAAAAATGCTTTAGACTTCTCTTCAAACCATCTACATAGGATAAACAATGCAGCACTATGCAAAACAAAAAATCAAAATTGATATTATGCACCATGAAAGATCCTAAAATGCCTTTAAACCTTTGTAATTAAATATCCAGATAGGTAGAGAGAGAAAAAGCCCACCTGGCTATTCTGCTAACCAACAAGGGTCAGAGTTGACAAGCAGTCGTGAGATGGGGGTTCTCATGGCCCAATGTGAGATTCCCAGGCTTCTCTCTGACCTCCATTAGGGATGATTGTTTTATTCTTTGGCATACAATTTGGTTAAAGCCTAGTCTGGGGATTTATATGCTTCCGGACTAGACGAAGCATGAAAATATTGTTTTTTAATTAGGAGGGAAAACAAAGTATTTAGACTATAGAATATAACGGATACACAAATGGTCTTCCCAGCTTACAGCCTAGAGGGCGACTAGAGGACATGGAGCAGAAAGTAAGCACATCTACGAAGTGGCACTGCACATATTACTGACACAATTAACACACAAGACCTGCCAAGAAAACTGAAAGGTTTAATGGAGAATTCAAAACTACCGTTTACACTTCATTTACAATTCACACTCATTCACAGCCCGTTTACACTCCATTGTTGTTATTAAACAATCCGTTGCCTCTACCACTATGGAGAATACAATCCTTATGGTTACACCAAAAGGTCACTAAGAATATTGGAAACCAGTGTGCGTCATATCTCCAATTGAATGAGACCTAGACAGCTTTTCTAAAGAGTTTGTTACAATACCCTCTAATAAAAGCACACAAAATCAATAAATGTGTAACTTTAGAATGTTTCACTTACCGATTTCAGCAGGCAGCTGTTTGATTTTGTTCTCTCTGATACTCAGCATCGTGAGCTTTGACAGGGTTTTGATGTCTTTCTCCACAGTAGTGATGCGGTTGAAGCGTAAATAAAGTGTGGTCAAAGAACTCAGCCTGTACACCACAGAAGGTATTTCCCTAAGTTTGTTATGCCGCAAGTCCAGCATACGAAGCTTCTTCAAGCTATCAAGGGAGTCAGGCAGGCTGGTCAGAGAGTTCTCGCTAAGAGCCAGTGTCATCAAATTGACAAGGCTGCCCACCTCCGCTGGCAAGGACTGCAGCTTGTTACTGTATAAATAAAGTTCCGTTAGTTGTGTCAACTCTTTGATGGAAGTTGGAAGCATGTGTATGGACCTCTTGGACAAGTCCAGGCGCATGGAGTTCTCTTCCCGACATTTGTTCAGCTCCTTAGTCACCTCGGCATTGCTAGCCTTTTTACGCATTCCTGCTGCTGGGTTTGGACGTTTAATTGTATTGTCAACTGAAAAAGCCACCCCAGGTTGTGCTCCTCCAGCATCTTTCTTTCCATCTTTGGCATCTCTCACTTTGGTCTTAAGTTCTTTGTCCTTGCTCTCTTTCACTAGGCCGCCAGAGGCTTTGGCCTCTTTCTCTCTTTCCTTCACCGTGGTCACTTTCGTTTCCTTATCTTTAGGATCCTTATCTTTTCCTACACTACTACTCATGGTGATAGATTGTTAGTCAGGTACCTCATGAACTCCACCGTTTTATATTCAGTGTTTGACTTAACAGATTGAAAATACTTGCTTTCAAAAGGTAGCACAATTCAACATCAAATTCTTCCTTCTGCTACATATTGGTCCCAAAGGTCCTTTCTGTAATCCACAAAACAAGCAGTGAGCAAATCTGGAGTCAATTGTTCCTCATTAGGGTTTCTGCACAAAAATGAAATAAATGTTAAACAATACAATTTATTCAGTTTGGAGTACAGCGTTTCCCATATATTACGGTAGGGGGGAAGAGAGCAGGTGTTTTATAAACCAAACAGATCAGACAAACTAGTTTATGAGGCAGGACAGAGAATAATGCGTTTTCAGTAATCTCACTTAGTCTAATATATTACATTTGGTCTTTACAAACACATACTTTCTCATCCTGATCACACACGTTTTACATCACCAGATAAAAGGGTTAAAAAGGACAGTGGACTTTAAACCTTGCCCAGCACTACCTCCCTCTACATGATTGTGCTGCAAAAATCGAGCCAAGTTTGGATATGAGTCCCATGCCAAGACTGGCGAGGACCGAAGAAAAGGCCAAATTTGGAAATTGAAAACGCCTGTGTTTTGTAGCAGTTCTGGTGCTCAATCTGTGTACAGTTTACCTGATGCAGCATGAAAGATTCAAAAGTAATGCTTCATCTCTACAAGAACAAAAAAAATAAAAAATCTCAAGTCCACGACTGGCAAATAAACTTTTTTCCTTTAAATTTTAGGTCTCCATGAAAACAGATTTCAAAATCCAGACATATGATCCGAATTTAGATTAAGACACAAAAAATAACTTATTAAATTTGTCAAATGAAAGTGTTATTTCAGAAAGAGAAAATCTGCAATTCCAATTAGATGCCCTCATCCAAATCAACTAAAAAGTAGCACATAAAACAATAGTTTACTAGCAAGAGGTTGCAACCCCACTGCTCACTTGATTCCCTCCCCTAGCGCACACATGTTCAACTCCTCCCTCCACTCTGAAGGATGGGGGAAAGGTACCAGATATGCAACACTTACACTCTTACTCAAAAATAGCAAGCTTGACCCTAACTCCCTCCGGTGTTTTTTGCTTCTAAACTCCTTGAACGCCTTGCATTCGCTCACCTATTCTCTCCTAGACCCCCTACAATCTGGCTTCCGCACTACTCACTCCACTGAAAACAGCCACTACCAAAATAACTAATGACCTCCATGCTGCCAAAGACAAAGGTCATTACACTCTGCTCATATTACTTGACCGCTCTGCAGCCTTTAATACTGTGGACCACCCTCTTCTTCACATTATCCATACTCCTGGTATCCGTAAAAGTGCTCCATCCTGGATTTCCTCTTACCTCTCCCATCATACTTTCAATATCTAATTTGCCAACACCTCTTTATTCTGTTGATCTCTCTGTGTGGGGTACCCTAGGGGGGGGAAAGAGGGGGGTGCCAGAGACCTCTTCTCACACTCAAGGTGACTATATCACTTTTCTTAGGTTCAAATATCACCTCTATGCTGATGACACAAAATGTTACTTTTCGACCCCTGACCTTGCACCTGCTGTACAGACCAAAATCTCTGAATGCCTGCCCACTTTATCATCCTGGATGGCCTTCTGCCAACAAACTTAACATGTCAAAGACAGAGCTCCTCATACTTCCTCCCAATTTTGGCACTACTGCCCCCGTCTACATTGCTGTTGCCAGCACCATCAAACACCCAGTATCACAACCAGGCTGCTTGGTGTCGGATTTGATTCCTCCCTCACATTCACAATGTAGCTAAAACCGGTAGTTTTTTCCTCCGTAACATTGCAAAGATACGCCGTTCCCTGTCGCTCTACTGCTAAATCTCTAACGCAGGCCCTCATTCTCACCCGTCTCGACTATTGTAACATTCTGCTGCCTGGATTTCCTGTCTCTCACCCGTTCCCCCTACAAATCTATTCTCAACACTGCTACTAGAATCACTTCACTCTCTCTCCGCATCCGTCCTACTAAAATCCCACTCAAACTTTCTATTAAATTTCATATTGCTTACAAAATTCTCTTCCTCTTAAAGCTATATACTCTTCTGCCCCTCAAATCTCAGCCCTAATTTTTTATTATACACCTGTCTGACTCGTGTTCTGCCCTAGACGGTCTTCTGTCTACCCCTTTTGTATCTAAAGCCCGCTCCCACCTAAAACTTCTCACTGACTGCCCCACACCTCTGGAATGTCCTCCCCTTAATATGACTGGCACCCCCTCTCTCCAGCTTCAGGAACTTTCTTTAAAACACACCTCTTTAATGAAGCATATGGTTAGCTCTGCTGGCTGATACTATACATCTCATATACACCGACCTTGGCCCCTTGCAGACACTTACCAGAAAACACGACTTTCTCTGCAAGTTCTCCCAATTTACCACAAATTGTAAGCTCTTCGAGGCAGGGACTACCTTTCCTTTTACGTCTTAAAGCACTTATTCCCATTATGTGTTATATTATTTCACGTGTATTACTGCTGTGAAGCACTATGTACCTGGATAGCACTATATAAAGATATACATACACAGAACCCTTCCTCCCCCCACCCCTGGGACACTTAAGGATTTTGCCAATGCCACAGTGTTAAGTGTGTACAAATGTCTGTGTTATATTCTTGACAGTGCAATGACCTAAATATAATTTTACAGTGACTTGTTCACTACATATGTACAAGAATTCCTGTTCCAGCTTGTAGGTTTCCTAATTAACAGAAGAATATTAACAGAAGACTGTTGAAACAGTTTTAGCTTTTTACGGTCATCGATATTTGTCCAAAGATGAAGCAAGAAGCCATTGCTCCTTTTCAATAATTAGGACACCGGTAAGTCACCCAAAAGGTATTCTGAAACAGTTTGATCTTTTACTAAGTGGGACTGGCACTTGAAAAGCAAAAATTCAGTAAACCCTCCATACCAGACCTGCAACACAAACTAGAACATGCCAACAGCAAGATTACATAATCTGTGATCTCATTTTGCTCATGCGCAATATGAAAACCAGGATGTACACTGTGCTTATTTTCTAGACCTGCAGGAAAGAAAATTACAATGCATGATATAGTTTAACATAGCCTACATAGAAAACTATTGGTCATAAAAATTAAAGTTCTTATTTTGCAATAGTGTTTTAGAACTACATAAGAGGCAGCAAGTGCTTTGCATCATTAAAGTTTAAAACTGGGTGGACGGTGAAAAGCAGCATTTTAACCCCACACCCAAGCAGGAGCTAAATAAAAGGTTTTGTGCATTTACTGCAAATGTTTATAGACTTCAAGGAGTACAATAATTTGTTTTTCTGGCACTGGAATAAATCAAAACAAGTGTACAAAAAAAAATCTAAACTTTTTCAAGTCTCCACAGTCCATTTCCAGTCTTCATAACTTGTGTGTGATCTCCGAGCTCTACTTAAAGCAGTCTACTCTCCACTGTTGGAAACATGGTTCTCTGACTCGCTACTCTCTACCTTCCGCAAGTTCCCTTTCTCACCATATCCAAGACACTACAAAATGCAAAGAATGTTAAGTGTTGTGTACCATTTTATACACGCTGGATTAACTTTCTTCTCCCTGACATTTCCCAACAGCTCCAAAATTTTTAGCAGGTGGTGCACCAAGATTTCGAACGCCTAATAAATCTTAAAACTTATTGCCTACTCAAGACTATTGCTGGGGGGGGGGGGGGGGAGAGGAGATGGCCATTAATAACTGCCAGAGCTTCCAAATTCACATCCCACAATGCCTTGCAGCTCTGGAAGCAAAGGATTGCGGGGAGCAACTTTGGAATCTCCTGCTGTAACTGACAGTCATACAGTACACACACTCTTCCCCCCGCCCCCCACAGCCCCTCGGAGACACCTAGCGAAGTCCCTGTTGGGAATGACTAATCTAACGCATTGCGCTACCAATGAATGTACTTACATGAACTCCTGTCTTTAGGTCTCCGCTCAAATTGTTAGCTCTTTAGCTCGGAGAGACTCCTCTTACTGCACCCTTTTATTTGTCTTTCTACTTTGTACCATATTTCCCCAGATGTCTCCTAAACTACACCTGTAAAGCCCCTTGCATACAGCCAGTACTCACACACTGAGTCTTTGCCATTTGTCTATTGACTTGGCTGCAGTGGTCTCTATTGCAATCGTTGGCAGCTAATTTAACACGTCCATAAGAATTTTATCTAACGCTCTGTATCTAAGGAACAGAAACAAAAAACAAACAAAAAAGAGAACCAAGAGAACAACCCAGAAGCTTAAAAAGACCCAAACTATAAAAATCTACTTCTGAAGATTAACACAAGTTGCAAGAGTTGCTCATTTTAAGACTCAAGTGAACAAATTACAATGGCGTGTTTATTGTTTGGCTCCCCAACAAAAATTACAAGTATGAATATTTTAGATGTGTTTAAACTTGCAATGTTTACATCATAACTAAATAGTGTGGAAGATTTGTTATTTTTTTTTTTTTTAACGATCTTTATCTTATCTCTTGATAAGACGGTTGGTGAACTGAAGAATCTAATGGTAATGTAAATCTAAGGCTACGGCCCCAGTCACTGCGTGTACGCGCGCATCGGTACGCCCTGGCGGCGTGTGCACCACTTTCATCCGCGATCTGTGGCCTAGGGGACGCACGTCTTGGCAAGAGCAGGGGTTTAGGTAGACAAAGACAAGATTTAGGTACAGTCCCTTGGGAGGAGTGGCAGGGGTGAGGCCATGAGGTCACGCGGCCGGTTCACCCTCATTGGTTGAACCGCCGCGACCATAGCTTGGCCACCGTGCCAAAAGACAAAAATGTTGTCTTGTGAGAAAGGTGATTGCGCATCGCGCTTTCTGCAGGCGCGCTCGCAGGTAGTGACTGGGGCTGGCCCCATAGAGGGTCATATCTTATCTCATAACAGTTCAAGACTGACCCACCTGTGCTGAACCAGGAATATCCCGAAATCCCGACGGCGGGCCTTAAGGACTAGAGTTGCTCAAACATGATCTAATGTGGTAATTCCAATTTTTTTAAGAAATTATATCATTACCAATACTGCTAAAACGTGTCACAAATAAAAATGGCCTGCTGTGTAGAACTGACCCTTTAAGCCATGGTTCGTTTTTAACTTCTAGACCAGAAGCAAATGTCAGTATTGCAATAGGATGAGCGAGCTCCATGAAGAAGAGAGGTTATAGTTTTATTGTATACCATCTTATCACCATACCACAGCATGGCAAATAGTGCAGATGCTACACAACTATCAACTACTAGAAAGGGAAAAAATCAATTCTTATTAAAATTTGCTCAAAATCTATTTTGACCCTAACAGCATTTGTACATCAAAGCAATTATTTATAAGAGAGAATATACCCAACAGAAAGATGAGGTAAGAAAGTGGTTCCAGCAGTACATAAATCATAGTTGTACTATAGCGATGTCATAGAAAGAAAATTAATACAAGTAGGGCACGGACCCTTTGCACGTGCTGCTTAAGTCAGAATAGCAAAGTTTCTGCCTAGCGGACCCATGACCTTAGACCAACGTTTCTGAACCAGAACGCCAGAGAACCCAGCTGTGCCACGACCTTCTGCCATCGCCCAAGAGGGAGACCACGACCCGCCTCTCCTCGCACACAGAAAGGCAGGACAAAGAGAGAGAGAAGGAGAGAGTTAAATCTCACCAACTCCAAACAGTGCAGAAGACACCAGCTGAACGGCTGACATGTTTGAAATGTGAGGAAGGAGTGAGGGCTTTGTGTGTGGTGAGGGAGGTTAATGCTTTTTTTTGCGGTGGGGAAAGGTATGTGGTGCAAGTTAGGCTGCGTGCGGAAGCGGGCGTGTGATGCGCGAGAAATCAATTCAAACTGATTTCTCGCGCGATTGGGCGAACCGCTCACGTGACCGCTCTATGAGGGCGAACCAGCTCTGTGACGTCACTGGCCCACCTATTGACACGCTCCCGGATGGCGCGCGTACTAAAGCCAGGGAAAGCACCCGCTTTCCCTCAGCGCGGCTGCAGTGTCTATGGACGCAGCCTGAGAGAAGGGGGAGGATAACTGGTGTTTATGGATAAATATGGAATGTGTCGAGTAGAAGGCAGCGTATGATATGTGAGGGTAAATGTGGAGTATGCAGGAAGAGGGTAGGTGAGTATTGGGTGTATATCTGCAAAAGGAGATCCAGGGCACACACGCAAAAAATCCTCGATCATAAAAACAGGAAACCCAGGTATAGAAAAATAGTGAAGGCTTTATTAGAACATGATGAAAGTGGTAGTCTCAAAGAGAATGTGTCTCTTGAGAAAGCGCAACTGTTGCGTGGGAGGACACATTCTCTTTGAGACTACCACTTTCACCATGTTCTAATAAAGCCTTCACTATTTTTCTATACCTGGGTCCCTGTTTTTATGAGAGGATATTTTGCGCGAGTGCCCTGGATCTCCTGTAGCAGATTCACTGCTACCTCCTGTATTCGGCGGCACACGCAGGGGGGTGGAGGAAGACTCTACATCACTGCAGAGTGGTTTGGATTTCCATAGCCAGCGCAACTCAAGCTATACAAGTGGGTCTGCACTAGGCGGTAAGAAGACTTTGCCTACCTCCATTATCCCACAAAGCTTCCCAACAGTTTTTTACTGGATATCCTAACAACGAGATTCTAGCTATATCACGGGATCTTTAATAGGAGGTTAAGATTTTCATTATATCCTCCAAGACCCCATGCAGCTCCCTGACGAACCTTTATCATTTTCTCCTCCCGATCCCACCTTTATCCTATCTTACTTGCTTAAGCGCACTCCAGAGCGCAGGACAGCATTGCTCTTCACTGAGTATTGGGTGTGTACTTGTGTAAAAGGAGGAAGGGTATGCGAGAAGGGGGATGAAAAACAAAAGTTCTGAAGAGATTTGAATAAAAAAAAATTTGGGGGGGGGGGGGGGGGGAATGCCCCTGCTCAAAAAAGACAGATAACTACTGCCTTAAACATGGCTCCCAAAAAAAGGGCACACTATTTTAAAATTAATGCAACTGCTGTACAAAAGTTTGAGGGAAAACGCCGGAAACCGGACACTTAAAAACATTGCTTTTGCAACTTATCAGAAACGATGCAAAATAACTCTGGAGTGCTAAAGAATAAGAAACTTCTTGCACTCTGAGAAAGTGCCATTCATGTTACTGTATTCAGGGATTTCATCAAGAGGCGGCAAATCCAGGTATACCAAGGTTATTGGAACCAACCCCACCATTCCTAAATCGGCTAGCTGTTTTTCCCCAGTCGAATGAATCTGCGGCATCAGTGACTTGTTAATTCTACAATAACCAATAGTATTCAAAAGGAAGAAACAAGAAAAAATAACTGACGCGGATTGCTGCTTTCATCAACAAAGCACAGCTGAAATGGTAGTTGGCCAAAGATTAATAACTGGTTACCAAACACGCATTTTATCAAACATTGGAATTTCTGGAAGAAAATGCATGTACTGCTGTGTGAGAATGCGTTAGGCCAGGGATGAGCAAACTTTTTATGCCGAGCCCCCCTTTTCATCCATAAAATTTCTCGCCCCCCCCCCCCCCTGCCTGATGTAATCAAAATCACATTAAAAAAAAAAAAACACACACCTTTATTAAACAGTATACAATGTAAATCCAAATAGGTCTAAATACTTACATATTTCAACAGTTTGCGCTTGCAAAATTAGGCTGCGTCCACGCTGCCGCTGAGAGCGGTGACATCACCAACTCTCCAAGCATGAGCACAGGGTGTCCTGCATAATTTTGCAAGCGTGGATCGGGGCTATTTGTGTGTGTGTTTGTGTATGGCTGTGTGTGTGTGTATTGACTGCTGCTGAGAGTGCTTCAAAGTCAATTTTGTTTGTCTCCCCAAGCTTGGGAGAGCGTACGTGCACAAAGGCAATACTTTGGGGGGGGGGGGGGGGGCATTCATCCACCTCTTTGCCATCTACCTTCCGTCTCCCCCCCCCCCCCCCCTTACCTTTTTTTTTTTTTTTCTTCCCCTCCCTGCTCTTTGGCTTGCTATCCCCAGTGTCATCCAAACTCCTACCTACAGTATTATTTATTTTTTTCCGTTTTCAATTTTGTGTTTTCAGTTTTTTTACATTATTTCTGTTCATTCATAGTATGATTGATATAGTGGCAGCCTACCCTTTCACTTGCAGAGGATCGCAGCGAAGCAGGTTGCCAGCGGAGGAGAGCAGGAACACAGCACTATTGCAGGGCAGAGACGGAAGGTGGAGTGTTTGACTTCACCGCGCTCGGGCGTGCTCCTCCCCGTACCTCCGAAGCCCCCGCACGCGCACACCATCACGTAGCTGCCCCCTGCACTATCCTGTTCAGCCGCCCGCGCACATCTTCTTGGCCGCCCGCGCACAGCTTTTTCGCCCTCCCGCGCACAGCGTCTGCCAGCCCGCGCACCCAGTTTTCGCCGCACGCCGCCTGTGTCTCCCTAAATAATCTTGCACCTCCTTGCCCCCCTAGTTTGCGCACCACCACCACACACACACGTTCACCTGGGGGGGGAGAAGAGGGGGGACATGCTCCGATCCCCCAATCCCCCATGCTGCTGAAAACTGGTGCAGGAAATAGACAGGAAAAGAAGGAGGGCTTGTCTGTGTGCAGAGAGAAGCCCCGCCCCCTCTGCAAGACAGAGCAGAGAACCAGCAGCCTCAGCACGGAGCTTCTGGCCGCCCGTACACAGCTCTGCACTCCCCCAGGTTTCCCCGCACGCAGCCCGCGCCCCCCCTATATAATCTTGTGCCCCCCCAAGGGGGCGCGCCCCCCAGTTTGCGCACCGCTGCATTAGGCTACGGCCCCGCTGTCTGTGCTGCCAGGCTCGCGGGGCGTGCAGCCGAGTTCCCCGGTCTGCAGTGAGCTGCAGAGGGAAACACAGGGGGCGTGACAGGGGAGCGGCCATTACATCACCTGGCAGGTTCGCCCTCATTGGCTGAACCGCAAGGGGGCGTGGCCTAGTACTCTGTTAGTACTGAGCACATTTTAACAGTGCTTCAAAAACTGACGGCGCGGCAGCCACCCTTTGCCGCGGGCACGGCTACGTTGAGGGGCAGCTCTTATCCCTGCAGTGCCAGTGGGGACCAAGCCTTAAAGCAGTGAAGTAATCCATTGGAAAACTGCATTCTGGATATTTTCTCTTAAAGAGTATGGCTAGTGCAGATTGCATCAATTTTAAGGCTACATTTCAGAACATATTCAAATTACCATTAAAATCGATCCTACTACATTGCCATGAGCACTAAAATGATATTCTATTGCCAAAATGTTCAGATAACAGCCAGAACGAAATGTTATCTTGGACATAAACACTTTGTATAAAAGTTTGTGTAGATTTTAACACAATTTTATATACTGGCATCCATTGGAAAATTAATTCTGCTGTCAACATTGAAATTCCGAAAGAAAAGGGATAAAATGTACGTCGCCGACAGTAACAGCAGAGAGTTAATTCAGTCATTTTAAAAAAAAAGAAGGACTTTTTGGCCATTGTTGCAGCTTCAAACTGTTTCGCAGCCTATACCAGACCCCTGTTTATGGCTTACTATTTATTATACTGAAACATGTCCAACTAGACAGGACACATGCACATACCATTTGCAAAACACAAGTCAGAACACAGCATGTATTAGTAAAGGAGTGATTAGCGAATAGATAAATAACTGTGTCTGGCTAGAAGTGTTTAGATAACATTGTTCAAGCTCCTGAAAGCACCGCAATTCATTTTTTGGTATACAATGCTGTAAAAATACTTCCAGTTTCATTTTGTGCAGATTAAGACTGTTAGAATTTGCAATCATTTCCTGGATAAATAAGCAACGTACAGTATCATGTGTGAAATTTAGCTGAGCTAAAAGCAGGAATGGCTGAGAAAGGAGAAAAATTAACCAACTTACCGTAATTTTCTTTTCCTGGAACCATGGCAGTGGGCACCGTAAAGTTAACTATTTCCAGCTGAGTAGGACACAAAATGGACTTCTTGCAGGTAGGCCATAAAAGGCCCCTCCCACTACCTGCGGATAGTCTTTGGATTCTCTCATAGCTGAAAAATGCAACCGATATTTATTAGGTATACATAGTTACCCTCCCTATGTGGCCACTGCTATGGGTCCAGGAAAAGAAAATTACAGTGAACTGGTTACATTTTCTCCTTTCCTGTTCACCATGGCAGTGGGCACTGTTCGGACATACCCCAGAAGTATTATTTAGGGAGGAAAAGAAAAAACAAATACCAATATCAGTTTCAACCACTTTATTTATTACACAGAGCAAGAAAGAAACAATGAATGTTCCATAGATCAGTGCTACCAATTCTCGGGTACAAAGTAACAGTTTTGACTGATGAACACAAACTTGCTTGGAGAAATAACTATTTAGGCATCGTGGAGTCTGGTATACATTCAAGAATCGTGCGCAGAGAAAGGTAAGGTATAAAATGTATGTGCTGGTTGATAGTGCAGATAGTATCTGTAGTAAGCAGTACTCTCTGGTTCTCTTCCTTAGTGGACTACCTACCTAGAGCTACTGTTTGTAATGTCCAGCAATATTACTCCCACTGTTTGTAACCAGTGTGTGTTAAGTAAATGATAGTACTCACGATATGATGCCGTCCATTCCACGTGTGTGCCTCACTCTGTAGAGGCATTGCAGGAGATCCAGAGAAGAAAAGAACGGAGCACAGCGGCAAACATGGAAGGGCTACAATACTTCCATTGAACTCTCCGACGAAGCGCTGAGAAATGCTTGAAACACATTAGTTAATTTACTGTATGCATGCCGTCCCGTTGTCTATTAAATTGATTTTAGTTTAGCCTTAGTATTGTAGCCCTTCCATTTGTGCCGCTGCACTCGGTTCTTTTCTTATTTATTACAGTCTTCCACTTTATTTTATTACAAACTGTAGTACTTTTCGACCAAAGCTTGCGTCAGCTGAAGCCTAGATGTCCAATCTGTAATACTTCATAAATGTGTTAAATGAAGACCACACTGCCGCTTTGCAGATTTGTGCCGGTGATGCTTGTGCCTTGAATGCCCACGAAGTGGCCATTGCTCTCGTCGAGTGTGCGTTTAAAGTTCAATGGCGGATTTTGTCCTTTGTTTTCGAGTTGATTTTCTGATGCATGATACAATCCATTTGGATATTGTTGCTTTGGACACTGCTTGCCCCATCCTTGGTGCTTCTGGAATGAAACAGCCTGACTTTATGTTTTGCACCCTATCGAAATAGGCTTTTAAGCACCTCACTACGTCAAGATTATGCAATCTTTCTTCCTTCTTATTACCCGGTTTTGCGTAAAATGAGGGAATTACAATTTCTTGTTTTATATGAAATGGAGACACTACTTCAGTAAGAAATGGTATACTGGTCGCATCACTGCTTTATCTTGGTGGATGACCAGAAATGGTTCTTTACAAGACAAGGCTTGTAATTCTCCCACTCCCCTTGCTGATGTAATAGCTATAAGGAATGCAACCTTCCATGATAACAACTTCAAGGGTATTTGATATATAGGTTCGAAAGGCTGCATTGAGAGAACATCCAGTACTAGTGATAGGTCCCATGCTGGCACTCTATTCTTGATTTGCGGTCTTAACCTCTTGACCGCTTGCAAGAGCCGAATAACGAGCTTTCCAGTTGCTAGATTCTTCTCCAACAGTGCTGATAATGCAGAAACTTGCACCTCCAATGAACGGAGACCGAGTCCTCTATAAAAAATCTTCTTGTAGGAATTCTACTAGTGTCACAGTATTTTTTTGGGGTGGGGGCTTCTGTTTTTGTTTAACACACCTATCTGAAGCATAACCAAATTCAGTAGTATACCGTTGATGTAGATTTCTTTCTTGCTTCCAAACAGGGTTTTTATTGTTCTATCTGAACATCCCTTTTTTCTGAATACCTTCCACTCAATCTCCAAGCCGCCAATGCCAATTGTTTGGGCTCTTGGTGATATACAGGTCCCGGATATTTGGTAGATGCCACGGTGTGTCTATTGCCATGTTTATGAGATTGGCAAACCATGGTCTCCTTGGCCATCAGTATCACACCTCTGCTTGATTGCTCTTGATCTTCCTCGTTAATCTTTGAAATGAGAGGAATTGGAGGGAAAAGATATGCCAGTTTGAACTACCACTTGAAACTGAGGGCATCTGTGTGCCTTGCACAATAATTTTCCACCTGTTTTGGCGAGTAGCCATCAGATCTATTTCTGGTTACCCCGAACATTTTACCAATTTGCGGAATACTTTGTTGTCCAATGACCATTCTCTCCTGGGTGAATTAGGTTGCGACTGAGAAAAACTGCTGTAATATTTTCCGACCCTATGGCTGTTATATCTGTAACATAGCCTTTTGCCCATGATAGAATCTCTGATGTTAGTTTCATCAGTTTTATGCTCCTTGTTCTTTACCACAGCCCTGTTGTCCAATTTTATTTGTATATTTCCATCCTTTACCTGGCTTTGGAATGCTTCTAGTGCTTTCTGCACTGGCTTCAGTTCCAGCATGTGTGATGGTAACTGCTGTTCTTTGGTTGCCCAAGTACCTTGTACCAGTAGGTCTCCCATCTGGGCTCCCCAACCTGCGCGGCTTGCGTCTGTGGTGATTGTTACCCATTGTACCTGGTTTAACGCATGTCCTTTTAATAGATTTTGGGCATTTTCCCACCATCTTAGTTTTTTTCTGTGTGTGGGGGTATATGATTATTTCTTGTATTACATCCTTGGGATCTCCGTTCCACTGTTAAAAAATTGTTGTAATGGTCTCATGTGTAGACCTGCCTACTTTACTACATTTAGCATTGATGTAAATTTTCCTAGGAGTCTCATACAGTCTGCTGCTGAAGAGATGTTCCCTGTTCTGAGCGTTCTTATCTGGATTCCAATGTCTTGGACCCTTGAGTATGGTAATCGCACCTCTCCTTCGCTGTGTTAAATTCTACTCCCAAGAATTTTAAAGAGACTGTGTTGGTACTAGATGGCTTTTGTCTATGTTTACGATCCAGCCATGATGTTCTAGAAAGGACACCACTATTTTCATGTCTTGTAGCAGTTTTTCTTCTTTTTGTGACTATCGGAGTATCATATAGATAGATATACACACATTTCTATGTCCCTTTTTCTTAATTCCGCTATCAAATGGAGCCAATACCTTTGTAAACGTTCTGGGTGATGTTGCTAGTCCAAATAGCAGCGCCGTATATTGGTAGTGTTCCTGATTTATTGCAAATCTGAGGATTTTTTTATGTCTCTTTGCTATAGGGATGTGTAAATAGGCAACTTTTAGATTTATGGATATCCAATCGTTTGGTTTTACTTCTTGGAGGATGTTAAGTGAAATAATTTTGAACTCTTACCAGTAAGTAGGTATTTACGGTTCTTAGATCCAATACTGCTCTGCAACCTCATGATGCTTTTCCACCAAAAAGATCTTAAAATGGATCCCTGTTCTCCTCTGTCTTCGAGGAACCTTTGTTATTGCATTGGCCTGTAATAGCTCTTTCAGGATAAAACTCATTTGTTTTCTTTTCTGTTTTGTCTGTGTATATCTTGTCTTTAAGAATATATCCCTTCTTGGAATGTTCTTGAACGCCAGGTGGTATCCGAAAGAAAGGATCTTTAGTACCCACCTGTCTTATTGATAGAGTCCATGTTGCTTCGAATTGGCTCAGTCTTCACCCAACTGGAAGCCGCTGGACCGTCATGAGAATTTCCCTCTGGGAAATAACGCTCTCCCTCTGGAGCCACAAAAAAAGCTTAATTTTGTCTGCCTCTCCATGATGTCTGTCTTGAAAACTGTCTTCCAGGATGATATGTTCTTGTTCCCTATAATGTGTTATTTCCATCTGATGGTATGTAGGGTCATATCTTCTGTTTCTACGTTCTTGTGGTAAAAATGTGCTTTTACCTCTTGACGCTTTGTTTATAATTGCATCCAATTTATTCCCAAATAGAAATTCTCCTTCAAAGGGCAAATTACATAAAACTGTTTTTGGAAGCTATGTCTGCCATCCAGGGTCTGAGCCATAGCGCTCTTCTTGTTACTGTATAGGCCATTGATTTGGCCGCCAGTCTTACCGCATCCAGCGACACTTTAGCTACGTAGTCGGCTGCCCATTTGATTCCTGACAATATTTTTAGAATAGAAGTTCGTCTCCTTTTTCCAATGCTTCTTCTATATTAGTAATCCATATTCGCATTGCTCTTGATACCGATGTCGTTGATAGCGCCGGTTTGCATGCTGTACCTGCGGTCACACATGCCTTCTTCAAAACACTATCCATTACATCCTTGAGTGATGCTGCATCTTCAACTGGTGTGGTTGTTTTTCTTGAAATTGTTGCATTAATTTGGGGACTGACTTCTCCGTATTTTACCTCCTCTTGTACAAAAGGATACATCCTGTTAAACTTTCTGGGAATATTTCGTTTTCTATCTGATTGTGACAATTCCTCTTGTATCATATCTTTGATTACTTGATGAATTGGAAAACATCTGGTTTTCTTCTGCTTCGTCCCAAATAATGTATCTGATTTCTGAGTAACTTCTGTATCCTCTAGTTCCAATGTTTCTCATTGCCTTTATAAAGGAGGACCCACCATTTCTAAATTAAATTCTGATTATTCAGCCTGCATTTCTTGCTCTGACGAATCATACTGCCCTTCCGACGCTTGGTGATATATCATCTCTGATGAGTCTGATGGTCTCTCACTATATACAGGCTGGTCTGAGATCTTGTTCTCTTTTGTGCTGGCTTCACTGCTTGTTGCACAGCAGACTCTACACTCTGCTTTACTATATCTTTCATCCACGATAGGAAAGTATTAATTTGTTCATTTGACTCTCCTGCTGCTGCTTTAAGGCAGTCTGCACAAAGCATCTTGGCTTCCAACGCTGATTTTTCACCATTTAGTTTTTTTAGCAGCTTTCTTCTTTTGATGCAGGGACTCTACCGCTCCCTTAGAAGTTCCTTCTTCCGGTTGTATAACTATAGCACTAAGGTGAAACAATATTTCTTTCCGTTCCATGATATCAACTGTCTTTTATTCTCTATTAAACTAAGCTAAGGACTCACCTAGTTTTTGTAAGCGACCCTTTACTTCCTCCAGCTTCCATGCTGGCTTCCAAACATCTTTCAGCTGATTTCTCCTGTCTTGCAAGCGTTCCATGCTAAGGCTGCTACCACGACACCTTCACACAGCTGTGTGCCATCGCTCTGACGTCCAATCGGAGAGCGTGGCTCTCGCACACACACTCGCCTCTGGGATCGTTGCGCGCGCTCTAACGTGCACGTACTATGCACTTACATGGGACGCCTTGCTGGTTTGTCCCCACCATTCCGCTGCGTTCTCAGACGCCTCTGTGGTAACTATTATCCGAGCCTCCGATCAGCTTTACAGCCCTGTCGGACCGCTGCGTTCCATGACGCATCCGCGGTTCTGCCCAGCCACATAGGCCTCTTCCGTCTTGCTACCACCCCAGGTACGTCGAACAGAGTTTCAGGGGAAGAGAGGCTGAGAAACTCCTGGCTTGACTGCACCAACTACAGTCCGGTGAGTCCTTTCAGTAGGACAGGAAAAAGAATATCTGCAGGTAGTGGGAGGAGCCTTTTATGGCCTACCTGCAAAAAAGTTAACCCTATGGTGCCCACTGCCGAACAGGAAAAGTAGATTATTTATTTATTTTTACACTTCTAATCTTGAGAAACAGGATACAATTAACAGAAATGGGGATATTACAGGATTCCAAAGGTAGAATTAGTTTTGGGATATGAAACCTTTACTAGTCAAATATATATTTATAGTTATATTTATACATTAGTGTCAAGTAGAAGAATTTAACCTGTAGTAAAAGGAACAGTATTTTAAAAAGGCAATGTAAATAGCTGGCATTGCACAAAAAAAAAAAAAAAAAAAAAAAAACTCTGGAAAAACCCTTGACCATACTGCCCCTATGACAGTTCTCTCACTGAACTGCTTGAATGCCTTGTATACTTACACATGCTCACATTTCTCACTAGCCAAGCTCCCTTCACACTCTCCAATCAGGCTTCCCTGCGGCTCACTTACCAAACTGGTAAATGCAAAGGCCACCAGTCTCTCCAATGACACTCTGCACATTCTTCACTCATTGTTCTAATGCCTCTCTTGCCAACACCCCTCCATCTTCCTTCCCACTCTGTACCGCAACATTCTACCTGGAGACTTATTTTTATTCTCCCACACACTCACTCCAAATCTGCTTGTCAATAGTGAAGAATGGCTGGCAGCCTAGCTGGCAGAAGGTGGCAAAGTCTAATACCCTTCATCATTGTAGATAGCACAATTATTCACTTAGTCTGCAATGCTGTTCATGTATCTGCTTATATGTCACATCACATTAGAAGCATGCTTGTAATCTCAAAATTTGCTGCGACTTAATCTGTAAATAAAAGCACTCTCCGTCCAGTGTCGAAATACCTCCCGTTTTCTTTCCTACAATCTAAAACCGTTTCAGTTCAAAATAAACAAATAAAATCTGAAAAAATCAAACACTTTAAAACCACCCTGCTATCCTACCAAGAAATTAGACAATAACACAGATCTCCTATTCTAACTGAGTTAACCCTTCACGGTCTGTTTACGTTTCTCTTTACATTCTGCTTAAAAACAGTCCACTATCTGCCCCTCATTTCGATCACTTTTCCAAAACACGAAGTATTGTATTAGACGAACTTCGCAAGCACAAGGATCAAACACACTTACTTTCCTTTTCTTGTGTCCGATGCCTGGTGAGCACTGCCACACGTACATTCATTTCTACCACGATATAGTACTGTGATTGTTAGCTCTTCAGCATAAGTATTCTTTTGTTTAAATAGAATATCCTACATAGAAATTAGTGGCAGGTACTAATTGGCCAACTTATTCTATCTGCTGTGAAACATCAGACTATTGAATCCTTGGTTCTTTCATATTTGGATAGCCTTGTATCTACACAAAGCATTTTTGGAAACTTACTGTACTAGCGTCTACCACCTCTGCTGGGAGCCGATTCCATTAATATCATGGATTACCATTTTAAATTATTCCCTTTTCCGTCAGATACAATATGACTGAATAAATATGGACGAAAATCAGTGATGAGAGGAGTGGTGGCCAGGGTTACAATATTCCCCACACAAAACAAGGAGTCATTTCTAGTGTGCATATTGGTGATAAGACGGAGAAATGACATTGCCCGTCTAACCCGGCTCCTTTAGCAGCAGTTCCACACAGGACCAAATTAGATGAATGACCGATTTGTTTGAATAGGTTAACCGCGATTGCCATATTAAAGCAAACCAGTACTAGGTCATTTTTAAACCATTTATGAAATTTTTTTTTTGAGTAACCTGAAATTTCTAGTGGATTTACGTCCTATTTTCTAATTAGTCCTCAGACATGGGGGTGGGATCCATTAATCTGATTAGCCTATCACTGCACTGGGATGGACAAAACAAGACAACCCCCACCCCCCCCCCCCCCCCCCCTTCATTCAGAGACCCTCTTCTAACTGAATATATGGGAATAACATAGCTAGGCTTTAAAAATCAGATAAGTATTTATAAAATTACAAAGTACCATATATCTGATTACAACCTTTCATTGCCATTAGTTAATGCTGGTCCTAAATGGGACTGCATGTTTTAATATTTCTCTTAATACCAGAGCTCTTCAAGAAAGCCCCATATACTCTGCACCATTTCCGCTGATCCCTACAGTTTTACCAAGGAGCAGAAGTGTTACAAAACAATTAGAAGCTTTTAACATTAAATATTACAACCCACTTGATCCATAATCCAAGGCCTAAAAGACTTACTCCAACCCTAGAATATACAGCAAATACTACTTTAATGAAGAGTTCACATGTCCAACCATTAGAAAATTTACAATGGAAACCATTTTTAAGGGGGGCTTATAAGCATGATTTTTTTTTCTAAATTATAATGTATAAGGAATTTTTACGGTCAACATTAACGTTGTTCAAAAAAATAACATACCCTGCTGAAGCAGCAACTTGCAATGCTTTTTATTTTTCTTTA